>NC_080635.1:18425096-18725096 GCF_027579445.1 Ammospiza nelsoni
CTTCCGACACTTCCTTCCTTCCGACACTTCCTTCCTTCCTTCCGACACTTCCTTCCGACACTTCCTTCTGACACTTCCTTCCGACACTTCCTTCCTTCCTTCCGACACTTCCTTCCGACACATCCTTCCGACACTTCCTTCCTTCCTACCTTCCTTCCTTCCGACACTTCCTTCCTTCCTTCCTTCCTTCCTTCCTTCCTTCCTTCCTTCCTTCCTTCCTTCCTTCCTTCCTTCCTTCCGACACTTCCTTCCGACACTTCCTTCCTTCCTTCCGACACTTCCTTCCGCCGCTTCCTTCCGACACTTCCTTCCGACACTTCCTTCCGACACTTCCTTCCTTCCTTCCGACACTTCCTTCCTTCCAACACTTCCTTCCGACACTTCCTTCCGACACTTCCTTCCGACACTTCCTTCTGACACTTCCTTCCTTCCTTCCGACACTTCCTTCCTTCCTTCCTTCCTTCCTTCCTTCCGACACTTCCTTCCATCTGGCACTTCCTTCCGACACTTCCTTCCGACACTTCCTTCCAACACTTCCTTCCGACACTTCCTTCCTTCCTTCCGACACTTCCTTCCTTCCTTCCGACACTTCCTTCCTTCCAACACTTCCTTCCGACACTTCCTTCCTTCCGACACTTCCTTCCTTCCGACACTTCCTTCCGACACTTCCTTCCGACACTTCCTTCCGACACTTCCTTCTTTTCTTCCTTCCTTCCTTCCTTCCTTCCTTCCTTCCTTCCTTCCTTCCTTCCTTCCGACACTTCCTTCCGACACTTCCTTCCGACACTTCCTTCCGACACTTCCTTCCGACACTTCCTTCCGACACTTCCTTCCGACACTTCCTTCCGACACTTCTTCCGACAATTGCTTCCTTCCGACACTTCCTTCCTTCCGACACTTCCTTCCGACACTTCCTTCCGACACTTCCTTCCAACACTTCCTTCCGACACTTCCTTTCGACACTTCCTTTCGACACTTCCTTCCTTCTTTCCGACACTTCCTTCCTTCCTTCCTTCCTTCCGACACTTCCTTCCTTCCGGCACTTCCTTCCGACACTTCCTTCCGACACTTCCTTCCGACACTTCCTTCTGACACTTCCTTCCTTCCTTCCTTCTGACGCTTCCTTCCTTCCTTCCGACACTTCCTTCCTTCCGACACTTCCTTCCGACACTTCCTTCCGACACTTCCTTCCTTCCTTCCGACACTTCCTTCCTTCCTTCCGACACTTCCTTCCTTCCGACACTTCCTTCCTTCCTTCCGACACTTCCTTCCGACACTTCCTTCTGACACTTCCTTCCGACACTTCCTTCCTTCCTTCCGACACTTCCTTCCGACACATCCTTCCGACACTTCCTTCCTTCCTACCTTCCTTCCTTCCGACACTTCCTTCCTTCCTTCCTTCCTTCCTTCCTTCCTTCCTTCCTTCCTTCCTTCCTTCCTTCCTTCCTTCCTTCCGACACTTCCTTCCGACACTTCCTTCCTTCCTTCCGACACTTCCTTCCGACCCTTCCTTCCGACACTTCCTTCCTTCCTTCCTTCCGACACTTCCTTCCGACACTTCCTTCCGACACTTCCTTCCTTCCTTCCGACACTTCCTTCCGACACTTCCTTCCGACACTTCCTTCCTTCCGACACTTCCTTCCTTCCGACACTTCCTTCCGACACTTCCTTCCGACACTTCCTTCTTTTCTTCCTTCCTTCCTTCCTTCCTTCCTTCCTTCCTTCCTTCCTTCCGACACTTCCTTCCGACACTTCCTTCCGACACTTCCTTCCGACACTTCCTTCCGACACTTCCTTCCGACACTTCTTCCGACAATTGCTTCCTTCCGACACTTCCTTCCTTCCGACACTTCCTTCCGACACTTCCTTCCGACACTTCCTTCCAACACTTCCTTCCGACACTTCCTTCCGACACTTCCTTTCGACACTTCCTTCCTTCTTTCCGACACTTCCTTCCTTCCTTCCTTCCTTCCGACACTTCCTTCCTTCCGGCACTTCCTTCCGACACTTCCTTCCGACATTTCCTTCCGACACTTCCTTCTGACACTTCCTTCCTTCCTTCCTTCTGACGCTTCCTTCCTTCCTTCCGACACTTCCTTCCTTCCGACACTTCCTTCCGACACTTCCTTCCGACACTTCCTTCCTTCCTTCCGACACTTCCTTCCTTCCTTCCGACACTTCCTTCCTTCCGACACTTCCTTCCTTCCTTCCGACACTTCCTTCCGACACTTCCTTCTGACACTTCCTTCCGACACTTCCTTCCTTCCTTCCGACACTTCCTTCCGACACATCCTTCCGACACTTCCTTCCTTCCTACCTTCCTTCCTTCCGACACTTCCTTCCTTCCTTCCTTCCTTCCTTCCTTCCTTCCTTCCTTCCTTCCTTCCTTCCTTCCGACACTTCCTTCCGACACTTCCTTCCGACACTTCCTTCCGACACTTCCTTCCGACACTTCCTTCCTTCCTTCCGACACTTCCTTCCGACCCTTCCTTCCGACACTTCCTTCCTTCCTTCCGACACTTCCTTCCGACACTTCCTTCCGACACTTCCTTCCTTCCTTCCGACACTTCCTTCCGACACTTCCTTCCGACACTTCCTTCCTTCCGACACTTCCTTCCTTCCGACACTTCCTTCCGACACTTCCTTCCTTTTCTCCCTCCTTTTAACTCATCAAGGAGACCGGTTCTTTCGAAGGAACTTGTAGTTATTCCAAAGCACCCCCTTTTTAGTAAAAAGGTAAGAGGTATCCCTTGACAAAACACATCAGTATAGGTGTGAAAGGGGTAGAGAATACCACAGCCTATTTATTTACTCTTTGGGCAGTGCATTTGTAGGGATTTCTTGTTCGCTGTCACATATATGGATGTTGTCCATTACTAGTAAGTTTTGTGTGCAGATCCAGTTGTGATTGATGCTGTGGGATGGGTTGGGAGGCCTCTTCTAGCATTCCGCTTTCATTAGTGTGTTTGGGGTCACTTCATTTGCGAACTTGCAGGGCTTTCAGGGGAAAGCAGTTTCCAGGTATCTTGTAGAGACTTTGCACAGGGGTGCTGTTGTCAGCGTCACATCTTAGTAGTGTCGGAGCCAAGCTGTTCTCTCTGTGTGCGGGGTTTGATGCACTGCCTGATTGTGTTGAATGGGTTAGGCAGTGCAAGGACTAGCTCAATGGGAATCTTTGTGTTGTGTTTCTAAGTGCTGTTCACTATATCAGAAATCCTCTTAAATTTTACCTGGCAAAATGGGGGATGTCTTCTTGTTTGAGTAGCTGGGGGAAGAGGACTTTAGTTTTTGTGTTGCCCTCTTCTGAGAGGATGCAGCGGATCTGTAGCCTTAGAAGAGTGGAGGTACAGGGTGAAACGTGTTGATGTGTGCCAGGGGAACACTGAAAGTTTGAGTGTTTGGCACCTCTTCATTTCAAAGCCTATAGTCTTTTCTGCTGGGAAATACCTAAGTGTTTTCATCATTCTGGGGGTGGGTGGCAGCAGGTGCTGTGCCTTGTTCTCTCTTTTTTCAGTGCCTTTCCCTCTGATTCTGGCTTGTGCTCATTTCAAGGGAAAGGCCTCTTTTCCTTGTGAGGGAGATAAGCCAAATTTTTTATGCTTGTTATGCTGAAGTTGTACTTTGTAGGGGGGGTGCTGGTCCAAGTCTCCACAGTCTAAATAAATAGCCTCTCCTTCATGCCAATCAAGCCCCTGCAGGAGGACACAACAAGAAGTGTTCCATTTTGTGCCCTCACAGTTTGTGGGGTGAGAGATGGGGGACAGGAGTCCAACACAGTCTTTCTTTAACCTTTCCTTTAAAACAACACTGTCTGATCCCACTCCAAAGGCACAGAGGGTAAAATACTACAGTGTAGCAACAAGCAGTAGATATCCTACTACTCTCTTCCCAGAAGAGCTCTGGGGAGTGGTTTACACATATGTGCCAGTGTGTATCTATGGGTACATGTGTACCAAGTGTGTGGGTCTGCACATGCAATGCCTGTGTGTGACAGTGTGCACAGCTCTGAGTGCACACACAAGTACTAAAGTGTACACATGTTGTGTGCATTATTTTGTGCATGTGTGTTAAATTTTTCTCTCAGGTATGACTAAGTTGGTGTACAGCCCTGTGTTTGTGAGTGTGCACAGCTTCTGCAACTGTGAGCATAGCCCTATGTAAGATATGTGTGTTGATAACATTACACATATTAGTGTGCACAGATATATATGCTTGTGTTAATGTACACAAGTTGTTTGCACAAGCAAGTCTCATGTTTGTGAGCATGTGTGCATTGGTAGAGACTGTACGTGAGTGTCTCTGTGGCACTCACACGTGTGTAAACGTGTGCTAGTGTGTGCAACTAGAGTGTGCGCAGCTCTGGGAGTGTGTGCAGGTGTGTGCTGCTAACAGGTACCTCTGTGTGCCAAGGCTTTATACCTGTAAACAAATACCTGTGTGTCACAGACATCTTTTCATTAAAAATCTTTCCTTAAGATTTTTTCCTCCTGAGAAGCTGAGAGGCCTCAGGGAGAAAATGTAAACAACGATTGTCTGCTGCAGTGGAATGCAACAGGTGCATCTGTGATTGGTCTCATGTGGATGTTTGGAATTAATGGCCAATCACAGCAGAGCTGGCTTGCACAGAGAGTCTGAGGCAGCTGCCTTTGTTATCATTCTTTTCCTTTCTATTCTTAGCTTAGCTAGCCTTCTGAGATGAAACCTTTTCTTCTATTATTTTAGTGTAGTTTTAATGTAACATATATCATAAATTAATAAATAAAGCCTCCTGTAACATGGAGTCAGATCTATGTCTCTTCCCTCATCCTAAGACCCCTGTGACCGCCATCACACCTGTGTGTGTGTGTGTACTAGTTCTGCACATACCCCTACATGCAGACATGGGCTGAGCACTCCCAGAAACACGGCTCTGGGTGCATGGCTCTGTGCATTTGGCTGCTGTCTCACCTGAGAAAACAAATGTGTGTGTTTGTGTGTGTCAATATATATGTATCACTATTGAGCTCTACTGACCCGAAGAGCCCCTAATTCCCTGTGTACTATATGTGGAGTTCAACTTAGTTTATAACAGTAATACAAACCAACCCATTCAAACTGTTGTTATTTACATTCTTACCTTGTGCCTTAATTTTGTTGTAGACTTGTTAAAACATATAAATGTATACTGTACTTTGTGAAAGACAAGTGAAAACCTCACTACTCTAACTGCTTTAGATAACTTTTTAACATTTTTGAATGGAAAATTTAAATTGTATTAGTAATTAATATAATTGTGCTATGAAAATTGGAAGTATCTGTTAAGGGGAGGAACAATGAAAAACATTAATTTGCTTAGAACAGAAGTATAGTGAGAACCAGAGAGCAAGACCAGGTACTCCCCCCTGTACTCGCCACCAAAAAGATTATAATAACCCTGCTGCAGGCAGCAATCCTGTAGGCATGGAAGGTGGGGGTAAAAGCCATACTGGACCTTTATTCAAAAATTCTACCAATCATTTTACTTAAAACCCTCTTCCACCGTCCTTGCCCATATCAACATATACTATTAAAAATGAGTTAATTACTCGAGCCAAATAACTTAGAAAAAGGGGCACTGTTATAGATGGATAATGAGATGATTGGCTCTCACAATTAAGGGATAATTATTGTGTGAATATTAAGAAAACCTTTAGTGATGTATAGTTACATTATTGTAGTTTAGGTGTCCTCTGTTCTCCCCACAGTTCCCTTTTCCCCCTGTATTGCAACCATCAGACAGCTGGGGTTGTCTAGGACAGGTAAAAAGGTGTGCACCTGCGCCCCTTGCACGGGGCAGTTGGGAATGGAAAAGCTTCTTGCTTAGGGGGTGTGGCATGGCAACACCTGACCTCCAATCAAGTTACAAGAAAGCAGTCTCCACTGATAAATGGCAAAGAAGAGCTGACTGACAGACTTTGGGCGGAGCCAGTGATGGCTGATGCAACTCCCCCCCCCCAGGGGTATAAAAGACTGAGCATCCATCTTGAAGATGAACTAGTCATGGGGTATCCACAAGGGCAGTTCTCAGCACTGTTAAATTTTCCTTATATAGTCCTTTTATTGTGTTTTTGTCAAGGTTTAATAAACCTTTTTACATTTTCAGAGTGAGCACTTTCTCACATCAGATAATTGTAATACTATTTTTGGATATATTCCGAATAGCCCACAAATTCTTATGAATCAAAGTGCCTTAGTCAGCACTGCAGCTTGTTACCATTAAATTACTATGATATATAATCCAGAAGGTAGAACCTCTAAATCTTTTGAAAGGTTTGTTCTTCTGACTAGTAATTTAACAATCTTAAGTAAGAAGCTGAGATATAAGAGATTTCTGGCAGAGAAATAGAAAAGAGGCAATGAGAAAAGTGTCATGTACTCATCTGAATCAATTGTAGTGTCTACCTTACATTTCTGTAATGAATTATGAAAGGTGAAAGGATTTCTCTCATTTTCCTTTAAACTAACCTGGGATCAGACATTGTAATTAAAACTCCATTGAGTATTGAGCCTTGGTCCCTTTTTTTTTTGTATTGTGTGTAGTTTTGTATCTGTATTTTTCGTGTGTTTGTGAAATATCCAGTGTTTTTTTGGCATGATAAAATATATATGAAATTAGGATTTTAATGTACTGCATGTGCTTTGTTGCATTTGTTTTCTGTTTCCTGTCCATGCTTAGGGAGATAATAGAATGATTATCAGTATTTGATTAATGTCTTCACTTCAGTACTCCCTTACATATCTCTTGAGGTTTGCTCTTGTTAGGAAAATTAATCCACAAACATCAGAGGTTTATGTCCACAAAGGAGACAGAGGAGTTCTTTTACTTTATTTGAATAAAGGGAGTGGCCATGGGGCATTCCCCGGGGGGTCTCTCAAAGTTTTGGAGGACGCAGCCTCCCTTTTATTCTAATTTCCCGGCCGCATTTCCCTTCTCTCTTTCCCCATTGGCTGAGGTACTTGAAAGGTACAGACTTCCTGATATGCCTGATACCAAAGATTTCCCTTTAAAGTATAACCCTTCCTTTTCATTTTTAATTCCTATGGAATTTAGGATTTTCCCCTTTGTTTCTTTCATCTTTCAATGTCCAATTTAATCTATCAGCAACCTTAAAGCTTATTTGTAAAAGCATATATCTTTTTCCATTCATCAATCAGTGGAATCCTTCCAATTGTTTCTTTTATCTCTCAGTGCTAGTTTTATCTACCAGTAGACCCACAGCTTGTTTGTAAAGGCAAATCTGCCATTCCTCTCACTCTGTTTGGGTTTCCCACTCTTTTTGCAAATCGTAACCTGAAAGCTTGACACAAAGCCCAAAGAAATAAATAAGCATATTTCTTTGGCCTTGAATCACTGAAGAAGTAGACAACCTGCTAACTCAGTACAGGGGCTGGGTCAGGCAGCTTTTAGTTTTGCTTTTCCTATGCAGATATTTTTCCTCTGAGAATTCTGTAAATGTTGCCTAGAAACACCTGTGCCTCAGAAACATCTGAAGCACAGCAAAATAGCCATAGAATCAGGTATGTGGAAAAGCCCATCTGTTCCCACCAAACTAAATTTGAGGAGACAATTCCCATATATTTGTACTAATCAGAACACTGACCAATTTTTTTCCTCAAAGGTGTTTAACGGTGTCTTGCATCACCCCTAAATTTACCAGTCAGCCTCAAAATTTTAATGAGTGTAGTGCATTAATATAAGACTCTGCTCATTCCTGAATAGATATAAGTAAAGGTTTTAATTACTAAAATTGTGCAGTTCCAGAAATCATTTTATGAAATTATTCTTCCCATTTGCATTCAGAGGCTGTCTGTATGGTGAGGCGCAGTAAATGGCACTGAACTGTGGTGGAATAATTTCCAGTGCTGTAACTGCCTGAGGACTGAGCACCTCAATGGTTTCAGCTCCCAGCAAAATGAAACCACGGGGAAGTGCTCTGCGTGTAAGGAGGGCTGAACATAATGTATGGCTTTTGAAATCACTCTCCTTTCAGTTTTATGGATGGACTTCAGATCTTGGTGTGGATAAAATGACTTCACAGTCATAATCCAAAGGGAAATGTCTCTGCTTTCAGTGAAGTCCTTTCTGTAACATCTTTAGCCATGACTGGTGCAGAACACGTGCCTTGCAGGAGAACAGTTCTGGATGATGCCTTAATTAATGTGCATTCTCTCTAATCTGCAATGATGTCTTTTTATTTCAAAACTAATTACTTCATTATGCTTTCCTCTGCTGAAAAAATCTTGGGTGCCTGAATGAGACTGCAAACTCTTTGCAAGGACCAGACCACATATAATGAGATCATGTTATGTTTGCTAAATAATGTATAAGGAAGAAAGGTTGTGAATAAAATATATGCTGAAGTTTTGTAACTCTGGTTATAGGTAAAATTTCACAATTTATCCTGCATTTGCAGTCATAAATAATCATTTTGCTCAGATTTATAAATAAATCATCAGCTGAAATACAGCCTGCTACCCTAACAGTCTCAAGTGTTGGAAAAATAATTTCTGACTTGACTATGATGGACTGAACAAGAACTCCTGCATTCAAATAAGTTACAAGAAAATTTCACAGTCCCCCTTTTCTTCATAATCTTTGTGTAAGGAAAGGGCCTCAATGTCCTTCAATACTATTCTGAAGGCATTTTTTTTCTAAAAGTTACAAGCGTAACTTTCTAACCTTGAACACTCATCCCAAACAAATCCAGTTTGGACCCTTCTGTTACAGGTGAAGCTAAGTGGTCAGCCATGGAATGGTAATCACTGCTTGCCAGTATTTACAAATGGACAAAAATAAAACTGACTTTTATACATTTTTCGTGTTTCAGGACTGGTTTCCCACAGATGAAGAGACTGAGAGTGAGAAAAAAACCCAGAAGGAGCAAATGAGATTCCAGTGCTAAGAAAGATGACAGCATTGCCTGAAAGCCAAATTTTGGGGAAAAAAAAAAATTAAAGCAGTAATTAGGAATATGCAGTGATATACAATCAATAAATAAGGGCAACATATAACGATCAGTTATAGATGAGAATTTATGAAGGAGGGGAATGGAGGAGGGACAAAAAGACGTGACAGTGAAATCTTTCCATTCCTTTGATTTGCGAAAGCAAACAAACTTCACAACTTTTTGTGAAAGTTGTAATGCCAGTATGTTTATTACAGAGCTGGACACATGAGCTCACTGCTCCCCTCAAAAGACATGCATACCTCTGGGAACTCCAGATCTCTCTCTCAAATACATATGCCTGCAGTTTCACAATAGGTTCATACATATTCATTCTACTGATTTTGCATGACATTTGCTGCTAATTCTTCTTCATCAGAAAGAATTCCTGGGTCAGGCTGCCCTCTCTTGTGACAGTCTCTCTGTGTGCCTCCCCTATCACTTGTCCTTCAGCTGAAGCAGTTTCTCTGAGCATAGGCTTTTTGTGAGAACAGGCAGTCAGACTAAACAGCTATGTTTGCAAGCTTACAGTCTTAACTATAAGATGTACATTTCACCTAAATGAAAATGGATTTCTACTCTGGAAAATTTCCACTCTGTCTCACCTTTCAGGCTGTGCACAAGGGAGTTTGGGCTTTTCTTTAGGGGCAAGACAGCCCACCATTCAGGCTGGTGGCTGCCCTCCTCAGCATGGAGAAATCCCTTTGAAAAAGGGACTATTTGACTATGAACTTCTCAACAGTGAAACCAAGCCTGAAATTTGCAGCTCTAAAGAAGAGAAGGACCCACCTCTTAAGAGAGGAATATCTGTTTCTTCCTGCCCTTTCCGGTGTAGGACTGAGCAAAGCCTTTTCCACCCTGGCACAGGCTTCTCCCTTCCTGCACAGGAGCTCAGCAGAGCCAAGCTGCTGGCAGCGGCTGGCAAAGATGCGGGCTCAAAACCCTCCTCTCCTTGCTGCTTGATGCAGGAGCAAGCTCAGCCAAGGCCTTCTCTGCCCAGCAGTGCTTTACCTTTAGTGCCACAGCAGTGATGAACACAGAGGTGGCTTGAGTAGGTTCAGATCACACAGGCCACCAGCTCAGGCATGCCCCTGTGACAGAATAGAATCATAGGATCATAGAGTGATCATCTTGATCATCTAGGGGTCGTGCCCCTGCTCAGCTTTCTCCATGCCAGGTGGTCCTGGAGCTGCTCAAACAAGCTTCTTTTTAATACTCTCAGTGTGAGACATTTGAAGGCCTTGCTCTTGCCTTAAAGAATCTTGAGAAGTGCTTCAAATGTGGTATTGAGGTATTTTCATGAGAAAAAGTAGTTATGAAGGGAATCCAAATGAGGATAAGGGGGAATCCAAGTGAAAAAACCTCTGAGAAATCATTGTTTGTCAGCTGAAGTTGACAAATTCAATTTGGAGAGCTGGAAATCTTATTTTCACATGGAAAGTAACCAAGTGTTTGAACAACTAACACAAGTAAACTGGATGTCCTGGAAACTTTGGTTTAACCAGACACCAAAGAGCTTCAGCATACAAAATATATTGGGGCCACTGAGAGAAATAGAGAGGTCAGGGACACATGGAAGTTCTGAGCTGATGAAGATGTAATTAGCATTAGATTTTGAAAGCCTGTCATGTGAAGCTCTTGCCATCTCATCACCACACATTGTCCCATCCCTGTATTTAACACCTGATGCTTTATTACACCTAAAATGTACTGGCATTGCTATACGAAAAAGAGTTAGTTTGTGTTTCAGTTTGTGTTTTACAGTTTAAACAAAACAACCACATATAAATAATATAACCTTAATACCTAAGTACAGAGAAGGTCAAAGCTTTAAATGGCCCTATACTTCATAGAAAGGAATAATTAATATTATGACAATTAATCTGTTGAGGAAGACTAAACCTGGCTGGATTTGCTTTTCATTAGCAAGCATGAAGAATTAGATGACTCCCATGGGGATCTAAATATCTGAAAGTCATCTTATACATGACAAAAGAAAAAAGCAGAATTCCTTTCTCTGTACAGCTAAGCTAGGTTTCAGCCATTGCTCGGGGGAGCTGTTTTCCCTGGAGGATGCAGTAGACCTTGTGCAGAAAAGGCAGGGACATAAAGAAAAGAGGAAAGCAGCACCATTTCAGAGATCTTTCCAATCCATGCTGTTGCCACCTGCAACAAAATGTTCCTGCTGCCCTCTCCTTCTCCAGACCGTGTAGGGCTTGCTCTCAATCCCGTGTTTTCTGTGACCAAAAAGATTATCACAAGGTAACTCGCACCAGTTCCAATTATTTCCTTTTTCCTCACTCTCTTCTCCCCCTTTCTGTTGATTTCCACCCACAGCTTTGCCTCTATGCACCAGAGAGGACAGGGACAGCCACCAAAGTCACAACCTGATGCATAACCTTCAGGGCTGGCTGGACCTGTCCTGACCTTCTTGCACCTCTCCTTTTCGGAACTGCTGACATAATTTTTTAATTTTTGTTTTTTTGGGGTTTTGTTTTGTTTAGAGAATAGCTTTTGTTTTGCTAAAGGAGAATAGCTAATCGAACCTAATCTAGTTTAGTCTTCAATTCAAGCTAATCCTCTTGTTGCTATGAATTTCAGGGTGGAAACAGCAAGCAGGAATGATGATCATGTATTTTCCTGACAGCTTTATATTTGTTATTATTTCACCTGATAAGAGCTGACAGATATAAAACTACAAAAATGCATCAGCAAAAAGGAAGAAAAGGACCACATGCAGGGAGAAACCTGGACAAACCTGAACTGTTGCCTGTACTGAGAGCCAGATGAGCAGCTGATAAAATTGGCACAACTCAGTGGTAATGTGGCTACAGCAGAAGAGAGTTATTTTTGTGTCTGTGAAAAAGGTAGAAAATAAACATGGAAATTAAAGATGAGAACAGCTCAAATCCAAATCTCTGCATCTTCAAGGTCTGCTCATATCAAACTCTGTCTAGGATATTTCTTTCTGCTCCCTTTCTTCTGGCTGCACGAATTCACACTATATGGCTTTTGCTTCACATGGGCTTTTGTGAACAGTTTTGGAGCCCAATACTGTGGTTCTTAGTATGTGCATCAGAACAGATGCCAGAGGAAGTTACAAAAATTCTAGTGTAACACTGACAGAAATATCCTCTTGCAGCTTTTCTATGGTTTTGCTATGAAATGAAGTTAATGCAAATTGCTCTGTGCCCACCAAAAAATATGAAAAAATGTGTAGACATGGAATACCTAAGATGCATATAAATTAATTCTTAATTCTCTGAATTCAGATTTGACCATATGTTATGAAACTAGGGTTTTGCATGGCATTTAATTAGGACTCAATATAAAAAAAAATCTCAACATCTTAGGAAGTTATGATGCAGCGCTATAAAATTGTGACATTTTAACTTTTTCTCTTATTTTACATTTAGGATTGTAAAGGTACAGATATTTGCACTGGAAGGGTTAAACTTCAGGTATCATAATGCAAAGGAAATGGACTGTGCCAAGTGTACTGTGGGCATAGGGAAATTCTTCATGAGTTTATACTTAAGGGTGATGAATACCATTCAGGGCTTAGAATGGTGTTGCAAATCAAACACTACATATTGTATTTTGCATTTTCAAGTCTCTTCTTGTCTGGAGGGATGAAATGGAAAGCACTCATAACCAATTTAAATTGTTTGAGCTCCTGGATTTGTTTGTTTTATATTCTTTTGCTGGAAATTACTGTTTACTGGAAAGCAAGGGCCAAATGTAGTCACAGAACTAGTGGCAAGTTCAACTTGGCTGTAATCAGAAGAGTTCAAAAATCTCCATGCGTTCAGCTGAAGAACTGGTCTTACAGTGTGATTTGGTCCAGTTCTCCAATTAGCCAGGTATCATTTATTTCTGTGATGTCCTCTAAACTATATCAATGGAAATAAAAATAAAGCGTGGTTTTCTGTTAACTAAAATTTTTCATTACTTATGTAGGTCAGTAGGAAACAAAAAAGTAGTTCAAACTCCATCCTCCTTACATTGCCAGTTTTTCTAATGAAATGTAATTAGCACTAATTGGTAACTACACTGATGGCTGGTTATTAATGTTTGTGTATTGGTTCCAGATGTGAGTTTATGGCTGTCAGTACTAATGGCTCAGTGAAGGAAAGAGAATTCTCCTTTCATATTCCTGTCATTTTCTTCAGGGTGTTCCCTGCTCCCTTCAAACAAAAGTGATTATGTTTAGGGAAGAGAGAGATTTTTAAATCCTGTGTGAGAAAATGAATGCCTTCAGCTCTCCTTTCAATTTGGTAGGAGTTGAAAGGAGCCAGCGATATTTAACATCTGCAGAATCAGGACTCTGCGCTTTTAGGACTTCTTTTCTTGAGCCATCATAACTGTTATTGGTTCATCAAAATAATTATCCTCCTAATGGCTTACCTGTTTTCGAAAGCACATTTATGAGGGAAGCCTCTCTTATAAGCAGTCACCTTAAAGTATTCTGTTTAGAATAATTGCTTTCCTGCAATCCCTGCAATTACTGTGTGTCCAGCAATCACCCTCTTCAGGCTAAGGTAGGTGAGAGAGCTGGCCTTTTTAGCCATTAATGGAGGGAAATTATGAAATCAAGGTTTCCAGTGCAAATCTACCCAGAGATGTGTAGGGGGTCAGTCTCCTGCAGAATCAAGCAAAGGCAATGTCATGGTGAAGAGGAGGGTCTCCAGGAGTATCCTTCTGGGCACCCTTGGGAATAGATTGGAAAGTACTTAAGAACTCATTAATTCTTGAATATTAACTGTAAGACATCACCACTAACATCTGAGAAGACAGTTTTTCTTGGCAAAGCATCTATTTATTCTTACATGGTTTAATAATGGGCACCTTCCCAGAATCATCCATGCAAACAGGTTTTTTTGTGAAATATCAGCTCATTAATATTTCTAAGTTAAAAGGGAAATACGGTGTACTCCAGGTATGAAGGAAGTGACTGAATGCCTTATCTGATATATAAGGGAGTTCAACAAACGAGTGTTTACTTGAAAATGCTTGAAAGCTTGAGCCTGTTTAGAGTACAAGTAGAACAGCATATCTAAGGCCATTATCTTTCATAAGGACACAACATGGTCATTATGAATCTTAGCCCTGAATAGTTTTGCGCCTTCCAAGGCATTTGGAACTCCCTTTAGCAACTCCCTGCATTTTGGAAGATGATGCTTGAGCTCTTTTTCTTAATTTTGTGTGCAGAACTGTATTTACACCAGTAAAAACATGTGAGCTTGAGGCAGCAACAACTCTTCCTTCTGGCCAATAAAATGGGAAGCTGGTCTGTGGCCAAAAGGTCTGGAGGATGTTTTGCAACAATATGTACTTACAGTCTGGATTAATGTTCTGCAGCCAAATCTCAATGCCAGTCATTGCCATTTTATATTTTAAAATAATTAATTGCAGACTTCTGTGTTAAGCTGGTTTTTCCCCCAGGGACTGACCACCCCTTTGTTCATACAGCTGCCACTAACATGCCCTGGGGTCTTTTTTTTTAAAGTCTCACACTGTCAAATATAAATTCTCTCTTTACCCTCAGCTACAACCTTCACCACTTCCTTTTCACTCCTTTCTGGAGTCCAGTTTAAGGCTGAAACTTACGAACCCAACAGCCACATCACCAGGACTATTCCTTCTGGCCTTGCTTTTGAGCAGGTAAAACATGCAGAAGGAATATCCTAATGTGATAATTAAAACCCCCAAACACTTAATCTAATACCCAATATTTTGAGTTACATTTTGCTAGCAAATTAAAGACGCCCATGACCACTCATGCATGCAATGGGGCCAACCAGAGTGTTAGGTACCCAAGAATTTGGACAAAACCTCCTTTCCAGCTGACTCTTACCACAGTGCCCTGCTTTTGGATGGGATAGAGCTGATTTTCTCCTTAGTGGGTGGTAAATGCTGCATTTTGAATTCAGTATGAGAACGGTCTTGACAACACACTGATGTTTTACTTGTTGCTGAGTGGCGCTTATTCTAAATCAAGATTTTTCGGTTTCCTATACTCTGCCAGCAAGGAACTGCACAAGAAGCCATGAGGGAGCATAGCCAAGAGAGCTGACCTGAACTGGCCAAAGATATTCCACACCATAAAGAGTCATGCTCAGGACATAAACTGGGGGAAATTGGCCAGGAGGGACCAATCATTGCTGGGCATCATTCAGAGGGTGGTGAGCAACTGTGTTGTGAATCACTTGTTTCTCTTGGGGCTTATTCCTCTCTCTCTCTGTCCATCTTTTTCAGTCTAATTATTACTATCATTGTTATCCTTACTATATTTTATTTTGTTTCAATTATTAAACTGTTCTTATCTCAATTATTAAACTCAGAACTCATGTTCTCTTCTCAACCTATGAGTTTCTTCTCTTTTTTCTCCAGTTCTCCTCCCATTCTTGTCAGGACGATGGAGGACTGGGTGAGCTCATTTATTCCCTAGTCCTTTTTTTTTTTTTTTTTTTTTTTTTTTTTTTAATGAATTTGTTCCCTTTGAAACAATACCTGTAAGCAGTTCTGGAAATAGTTTAGTCCAGATACCTTCCCAATGAGCAGTGTGAGTGTGAATGAGACTACAGCAGATTTGGCTGCTCCTGTTCCCATTTTGGTCCTGTTTTTTGAGCATTCTCAAATACTTTCACATGCCATGGCAGTAGCTGTGCAACACAGGTTCACGTCACAAGGGCACCACTTGGTCTTGTGATGCCACAGACATCCAAGACATTGCCTTGGATGCTTTGAAAGACAGTCCCTACTTCTTGACACAGAGAGAAAATTATTATATTGTATCCAGGATTCAAGGCCAAATGCTGTGTAGGGTGGGCATGCCTTCATACTCCTAGTCCTGCGCAGAGTCAGTAATGCTGCTCTTGTGACTTGGTTTGGAGTGAGGTGCCAATTTTTGGGTTGGATGCATTTAACTGAATTTTCCAATCTAGCTTTTTATCCAGTACAGACTTCAGAATAAGATAATCAACTAAAGGAGGGCATGTGAGAAGATAAAAATAAGAGAATGAAGCAGATCAATGTGTATGGCAAGACAAAACTAAAATCCTGCAACTACAGGAGTTATATGCACAATTGTTTATTCTCAAGGTGATTACAAAACCCCAGGAGAAGATGAGCTGTAAGCCCACAGCCAGCCATAATCTGGCTGGGATGCTCACCCTGCACTTGCTAGAAACAGCTAGGAGCTGACTGTTTGCACCAGCTGGAGCAGAGCTGAAGCCTCTTCCTCCAAGGAGAGTGAAGCTGGCCAGAAACACCTCTCACCACATGGCAGCACCCACAACCTGTCACAAGGAACACGTGATCTCCCCCTGGTCCCACCACCACCTTGATGCTCGTGGGCTCAAACAACAGGAACCTGAGTCTGGAGGGTGCAGATGAGCACTGGCACTTTTCATCTTCATTCTGAGAGGTGGCATTTTTAGCTACAGAAGCAGTGCAGGGAGATGGAAGCAACTTTGTGAGTACATATGAAGCAAGAAAAAAAAAAGTCACATAATCTCTTGGACTTGTTTGCAGCATGTCTGTACCAGGACCAGGGAGGGTTTATCCCCACCAGAGGCAATTCAGAGTTAGTCCCCACAGGTTTGAGGCTCATCTGTAACTTGCTTAAAAAAAATAGGGGAGGGGCAGCCAAATGTATGAAGGCACAGAAATCATGACATCTGGGTGGGATAACCAGGGGACAAATCCTCCTGTATTTTACAGTCTGTGCTATGTAACAGCAGCTCAGAGCTTCAGGCCCAGCCCACTGATCACTGCTCTGGCCCCACTTCAGCTAAGGAGCATGCAGTAAAATTGACTACAGATGTCAGATTTGGTCACAGAGTGGTTGTAGCCCTTCAGGCAATCCATGCATCCCTTCCAGAAACAAAGTCCAAGCCAAAGCAAAGCAGCTCCTTCCCCTCTGACTATCTGTGGCTGGGGTTGCTTCAGGCTTCATCCTCCTCCACCTTTTGCTGCTCCTCACTCAGTTTAGGCTTTCCCGGGCTGCAGAAGTCCTTCCCTGCTCCTGGCTGACATAGATGCCTGCTAAACTCCTTCAGCCACTGGGGGCCAAACCCTTCAGCCACTGTCACCACCTTGCACACACATGCCCTGCTCAGCAAGAGGAGAATTTTCATTAAGATTTTCAAGGAGAGCTGCTGCACAAGAAAACCTTGATTTCTTGGTGCTCTTTGGAGCAAGGGTGCTCCCACTCACATGGGGTGGCTGACAGGTGTCTGGAGCACTCAGTCATCCTTCCTCAAGCTGAATGGTGTCAGAGGTGCAGCTGCACACGTGGGGATAGAAACAAGGCAGAAACAAAGGTTCAGTAATACCTATCAACACTGACAGATGAGTTGCCTCTTCTTCCTCAGAAGTGTCTGGGTGCTCCATCCACACTGAAGGTAGACATTGCATCCAGCACTTTGCATTTCAATTGATAGAGAACATGAATAGTGTTAGATTGCTCAGGACATTATCTTTTGCTATTTTGATTTCAAAAATGAAAGCTACCAAATCAGTACCATAAAGATCCTCTTATTACAGATAACAGGAATTGCTGCATTATTGCTCTGTCTACCACTTGTAGTACTCAATGGCTTATTGCCTCTGAAGAACATCTCTATCATGTAACTGTGCCTGTGCTGTGTTTGCACGGCATATGAGAGCTATTACTGCTCTGAACTCCCTCTTTGGGCTGGCTGGGGACATAAAAATTGACCTGATCAGGAAATGATGCTTGGTGAAAATGGTCTATAGTTTCCAAATTTTCCTGTTTAAAGGGAGCAGCAAAATTCTCATAGCTGAAAATTGGCCAATACTTCTCTATTCTTAGCAGAATACCTGCATTTCACTGTGAGATGCCCATTTTCTCCAGGGGAGATAAAGTACTATGCTTCTTACAGTGGCCTTTGAACTGATACATGATTTGAACTAAAATCTGTCCTGAAGAGCCTTAAGTTTTAACTTGGAGGAATGAGCATCAGATAGCTGAGACACATGAAAAGAACTTCAGTGTTACCAGTATTTATTATTAACTTTGAAGCATCAGGATGTGCTATGTCCATGTGCCTTTGGGTCTGTGTTTGTACTAAGCATAGGCATGTTTCATTTAAATGTGTATTCTCTTGTCCCTGGTTTTGTTCCCCTTGCTGTGTCTCAGGAGTGTGCCAAACACCTTAATCTGCTTAGCAGAATCCTTTTCAGCTAGAGGACACCCTCTGCTACCTCTGAGCAAGGGAAGAGGTGCAATGCCCAGCTGTGGAATGGCACGAGGAAATACAGAGCTACCACAGCTGCTGGAGCCACGAGACCGAGTCTCTGATTCAGTGATTCGTGGCTGTGAATTTCACAGATTCACTAAATATAGCTGGATGATGATTCGTAACAGTAAATTGCTCCAGCCGGCAGGCCCAGGCGTCCTGCCTTTCCCCAGAGGCAGCTGATGGGCGAGAGTGCTCAGGAATACACCTTCCCACTCCCAAAAACTGTGAAAGATGAGGCACTGGCATCAGCGCTGCTAAACCGTGTCTCGTATCTAACGCTCTGTCTACGTGACAAAGCACAGGACACTCCAAAGATGCTCCGTCAGTGCTGTGCACCACGAAACCCCGTTTGAGGTGAAAATGAGCAGAAACCACCGCGAGCGAAGCCTTAACTTCCCCTTCCCCTACCCTTGGTAGTGTTGGGGTGCCTCCCGGCCCGGGACAGGGGTTGCCCCTGCGGGCCGGGCTGCCCGGGCGGCACAGCGGGAGCGGCGGCTCGGCCGTGCGCGCGGCTGCCATGCGTGCTTGGCGCGCCGGGGCTGCCCGCGGCTCGCGGCTCCCCGCGCCTCCGCTCCACGGCGGCCGGGCCGGGCCGGGCCGGTGCGCGCTGCGGCTGCCGCTGCCTGCCCCGCTGGCAGGTAGGGCCGGCCGGCTGCGGGGTGCGCAGGAGTCCCTGTGCGCCTGTGTGGCGTGTGAACGTGTGTGAGTGTGCGTGTGCGCTCCGCCCGGCCCCGGCAGGCTGCCGAGCCGCAGCGGCGGAGGCGGCGGCAGCAGCCGCGGAGGTACCGCTGGCTCTGGCGGGGGGGGGCCCGCAGGTAGCGGCGGCGAGGGTCACGACCAGCGGAGCCGCGGGGCCGGGAGGGCAGCGGAGCGGGCGGGAACGCGTCCCTGGGCGGGCGGGGGGCGGCTCGGGGGCCACCCGCGGGGCCGGCGCGGAGCCCCGGGCAGCGGCGAGGCGGAGCGGCTCTCTCGTTGCAGGTGGCGGCGAACCGGATGCCTTTGGCGGGCAGAAGATGTGTCATGGGAAGCAGCCGAGCGGCGGCGGTGCCCTCCTGGCGGCGCGGCGGCGGGCGCTGGCCGCGGCGCTGTGGCTGCAGTTGGCGCTGAGCCTCGGCCCGGGGCTGGCGGCGGGCGGTGAGTGAGTGAGGTGCCCTGGCCCCGTCCCCGGTCCCCTCCTCCGCCCGGGCCCGGCCCGCGCCACCCCATCCCCAGCCGACCCCGCAGCCCCGACCCGAGGAGAGCAGGAAAGTTCCCCCCCCCCGCGCCCCCCACCCCCTCCCGTGCCCCCCACCCCCTCCCGTGCCCGCCACGGGGACGCGCAGCTTTTGGCACCCTGCGTGGGGACCGCCGGCATGAGGGAGCGCTGGCTCTCTGTAAGTACTGCTTCATTTTGAAACAGCGTAATTTTTTTGAATCTAAAGCGGAAAAAAAAAAAAAAAAAACCAAAACCTTGCCCCGCCGTGGTCCGCTCCGACATCTCTTGGATGACTCTCGGTGCAAAATCCCCGTGCAGCTGGGGAAAGCAGGAATTTGGGGAGAAAGGTGGCGATTCGGGTTTGCAAATGCAACGTCCTTCAGCACTCTCCTAGTGGAGGAGCGACCCAGCCTTATTTGGCCTTTTTAATTTTAATTACCTTTTTAACACTATAATTTAAATTATTGAGCCTGTGAGACATGTCAGGAGGTGCTTTTAATTACAAAATTGTTTTAAATTGATTTCATAATTAGACTTGGATTACTGGAAAAATCCTAAAGTAAACTGCTTTGCTGCAAAATGAACTTAGCTGTGATATGAGAGCAGCTTCACATTCCTACTCCAGCATGGTATTATATATTTGTGTTGGGGGAATAAGCCATTCTTATGATTGAATCACATCACTAATGGCAGGCAGAGCCCGATATAAAAATTGCTTGAGCTTCTTCTTCTCGTGCCAAAGATTTATGCCAAAATTTTCTAACTTGAATGCCTAAGCCACAACAGCTCTAGTCCAGATGTGTTTTCTGTCACTGAATATGGACTTACAGGAGTATGGCTGAAGAGAGCTTCAAAAGGTCATCTTGTCCATCCTCCTCCTGATTCAGCCCTATATTTCTCTCTGGAGACGATAATGCCATTTTCCAATAGAAATCCTGTGACTGCGAATGTGATTCCAGCTAAAAAAGCTTTTAAACCGTTGCAGTCACTACATATCCCTCTTTAGAAGTCAATGCCTTTTTATTTTTAAGATTTATTTTATTACAACTGTGCAACCTTGATTTCCTGGGCAGTTCATGTTTCAGTGTCGTGGCGCTATTCAGCCTGTCCTGTGCCTTTCTTGGGATTGGGTGCTTCTTTCCTTCTCTAACCTTCTTATGGCTCCATTCATAAAAATGAAGCTGCTCCAAGGCCCCCTCCCCCCTGAGGCTCTGCATATCCCACAGTTTGATTGTCAGCACTTATTTGGCCAATTAGTGCAAAAGGTTCTTCAAATTATGGTTTATATCTCCCTCAAATTGAATAGTTTTCATCCCAGCCTGCAATAAATTGTTGTGCGATGCTGATCGTTACTAATGCCACTGCCTTTCACCTCAGTGGTGTAACTAATTCTGTATCAAATTTCATTTGTAAATCACTTTAGTATCTTTCAATAATTTGGGGGTATTTTTGGACAGAGTCTAGGAAAAGGCAATGCACTGAATGATTGTTCATGGGCATAATCACTAGTGAAAAACATTCATTGCTGTTCTGTTTATTGCTATTATTTTCCAGTGTGGTTGTGCTCAGAAGGTAGGCACTGTATAAATCCCAGCAAAGGTATAGTCCTTTCATGTGGTAGAATATGCAGTTGTTGGGTTTCTTTCACCCTGAGTCATTTGAGTGGTAAAAATAATGAGCTTTGTAATTAGAGCAGAGGACTGTGAATTAGCATCCCTCCTATTTTAGGCTCTGTTGTATCTGTGAGCAGGCTCACTGTACTTATGTAGCTTGCTGTGTTTGCTGTGGGGGCTCAGCTTTCGGCTCCCCGGCCTGTGACCCAGAGTTTGGGAACTCTGCATGCAGCTGTTGACCAAAGTTGTGATTTTCTGGTACCTTTGAAAATTTCATTTCTGTAGGACTCATTTTATGGATCTGTGTATTTAGACACAAGGCACGTGGCATTACTGACTAGTTCGGAAAATGTAGCTCCAGTCTCCTTCTATCCTCTCATTATCTGTTAAATGAGGATAATCATACTTCTCTCAGAGATTAGAAAAGAGTTTTGATGACATTTAATGAAAATACTATGGAGGTGGAAAGAATTAGTTTCAAAAGCTTTATAAAAACAGCACTGACAATATGCTGAAATAAAAGCTGCCTCACATATTAAAACATTAAAATGAATAATTTAGGGTTATTTTTTCTAAAAAGCAATCTACAGCTTATATTTTGGATCCCATTTACAGATTCTTCCCTTCCTTGGCTGATACAGTATTTGTCTCCTGTAATAATCCTGTAATGACTTGTGTGTCTTCGTCTATCTTATATCTGACTAAGCTCTATTGATTGTCACGTTCTACCATTTCACCCCAAATCAATACTACTTATAACTCTTTCTTTCTTGTCAATAACCCTACAGAGAATAACTTTGTTACACTTTGACTTTTGCAAAAGTGAATCTAGCGAAAAAATTTGCTGTAGAAGTGAACTCAAATGAGCAAACCTTTCAGCTATCGATATCCCTCAGTCATCCCTGATGTATTAAAAACTCTGTTGCTACTGAGGATAAAGTGTATCTCTCATACTTAGCCTGCGGCTTTCATCTGGTCATTTCTCTTTACAGAATCATTTAGGTTGGAAAAGACCTTTAAGATCATCGAGGCAAGTGTTAACCCAGCACGGCTGAGGCCACCACTAAAGCGTGGCCCCAAGTGCCACATTTACACATCTTTTAAGTGGCTCCGGGGGTGGCTGACTCAACCACTTCCCTGGGCAGTCTGTTCCAATACTTGATTTCCCTTTTGGTGAAGAAATTGTTTCTAATATCCAGTTTAAACCTCCTCTCGTGCAACTTGAGGCCATTTCCTCCTGTCCTGTTGCTTGTTACCTGGGAGAGGAGACCATCCCCCACCTTTCAGGCTACACCCTCCTTTCAAGTGGTTGTAGAGAGTGATAAGGTCCTCCCTTCAGCCTCATTTTCTCTAGGCTGAACCTCCCCAGCTCCCTCAGCTGCTCCTCATCAGGAGGTACAAAAAAAGGACAAAGCAGGAGCAGGTTGAGAAGTCTGGTATGAGGAGAAATTAAATGTGTAATGGATGGAGCAGATGACAACTTACCCTCGAGTTTTAAGGTATTGTACAGAGTTCATTGTGAAACTAGTATGGAGAAAATAGCTGTAATGATGAATTTTTACATATATTTCAAATTCCTGGAACTATATTAAAATAGTGGAGAATGATGAAATCTCAAGGGAGAAGGAGAAAAAAACTTCAATAAGCTTCTGGTTTTGAGATTTGTTGTGTTGTCTTGTACCCAGATGTCACTTGAGCATGTGTCTGCTTGGTTGTCATGGGTCAGTTGGGTGAAGTATGTTCTTCTGCAGGGCCCAGTGGGGAGTCTCAGGCCTGCAGCACACATCACCACAGGCTTGGAGGGGGCCATGACCTCGTTTTGCCTCCTGGCCTCGAGCAGTGTTAGCATTCTGGCTGTATTTCATGGTGTGTTTCATCTCTTTGACGTTCTGCTGCAGAAATGCACACTCCAGTTCCTCCAAAGCCTGGATGGCTCCAGTTTTTCTGAACTTTTCCTAAGTTTTTGTTGTACTTTCTGGATTACTGGTCATTCAGACCATGAGCTTGCTCTCATGGAACCACTTCTCTGTGGAATGTGCCTCAACTGGCATTGAACAGAGCTGAGGAATATCCTGTGCCTTGGAGCTCTCCTCCTGCTCAGACATCCTGGGTTCCTTTGTTGTCATTATAAGATAATGCTGCATTATATTCAGCTTCTGGTTCCCTGTAGCTCCCAGGGCAAAAAATGCGCTCTTTTTGGCATTGTAATCTGTTGTATTGCACTTACAGTAATCAATTTGTGGTGTTTCCCTGGTTGCATGTTCTGCAGGCGACATCCCTGCACATCAGTAATGCTTTTGTGCAGATGTGCTGGGAAGCACATCATGCACAATTGCAAAGAAATCTGGCATATTGTGAAACCGTCAAAAAAACTGAATATTAGTGATTCCATGAAGAACAGTGGTGAGATTCTTTCTCTACACTAAGGCTGAATTGTTACTGCTCTGTGATTGTATTATATTTGATTGAAATTTTGGTTATGCCATGGTTATGGTAACTAACCATTGACTTTGGATGTAGTGGC
Organism: Ammospiza nelsoni; assembly: GCF_027579445.1. Lineage (NCBI taxonomy): Eukaryota > Metazoa > Chordata > Aves > Passeriformes > Passerellidae > Ammospiza > Ammospiza nelsoni. The sequence goes on from NC_080635.1 coordinate 18,448,661, forward strand.
CATCAAAACCACATCCCTCAGGTTTTTGAGGGTAGTGGACTTGTTTCCCTGGGGTAATACAAGTGTTTGATATGTGATGATGATGATGATGATGATGATGATGCAGGTCTTTGATAGGGCTGACTTTTTGGTAACCTGCAGTTGTTTCTGGCAAGAAAAGCCAGCCAGAGATTTGCCATAAGTACCTTCTATGTGATTTTGGGATTATAAAGAAGGTTTTCTGAAAACTCTAAATGTTTTCTGATACCCTTTCACTAAGTCTGCAGGTAATGTATTTTACTGTCTCCCTCTCAGTGCGTCTGCTTTTCTTGTCAAGCAAAATAGACGTTTCAGCCTTGAGTTCCTTGTACATTTGATGGAATCATCAGTTGTTTTGTAGGATTTTCTTAACCTCCAGCTTATTGGAGAAGCTCAGTGTTTTGAAAGGATAAGATTTTTCCCACAGTGACAGGATCTTAGTCCCATATGTACCTCATGCAACCTCTGTTCTCAGCAGTTAATCACTATTTTGGTGCTGCTCTGATTGCAAGTGGCAAGGCTGGTGACATCAGAGCATGACAGTTCATCATCTGTCTTAGTGGCACATCCATCTGCCTACAAACTTGAGAGACGTGGGCATATTTGATAGATTAATCTTAAATCAGTTTCTTAGCACTGTGCTAGAAGGAGCTTTATCAGTGATGTGCTGTGTCATTTGGAGACTGAGGTTAACTTTTGCTTTGCTGCTTTGCTCCCTTACTCCCAGGATTGCAATAGAGTATCTTTGATCTCTGTATTAGGGATGATTACAACTTAAGGAGAATTAATTATGCGTTGCTGGATTTTCTCATCTGTAAAGTAGATAAGCGATGTATTTTGTGGGCGTGTTATGAGGGAGTTTGAGAACCTCCCAAAGAAAATGTTACTAGAATGAGAAATAGAAATTTTAGCAAGCATAAACTGAGCTTTATCAAAATAGAAGATTCTTTACTATTCATTATTTTTGTTGTTGCTATTTGTGGGGTTTAATAATTAAATATTCTTATCAGAATTGGGAAAATGCTATATTTTTTTACTTTTACAGATTCTTATAGATTTTTTTTCTACAGGATTGATCATGTACTCAACGTTTTTTTTCAAATATTATTTGAACTCTGATTGCAGTTCATTTACTTTTATAACAAAATACACAGTATTCGAAGCAGGAAACCTTGCACTTGTGCTGTGCATTTTCATGAGGTTTTAGGCAGGAAAAGGACCACAAAATATGGCCTGAATTCATATTTGCTGTGTGCCGGTGCAAATGTGAATGAAGGCTGGGCTGCATTTACTGGTGAGCATTGCTTAGTCAAAAAATGAGCTCGAGGGATAAAGTGATGTAGTGTGTACAGTTTGATTCACTAAGTGAAAAAATTTGCTTTGGTAACATATTAAGGGACTGAAGATACAAGGATCCTAACAAATTCAGCAATCTAACTGTGAAACTGGCATCTCCTCACTTGGTTTTATGTCTCCTCAGCTACTTCCTTCGAGGTGGCACAAGCAGAGCATTATGAAACCAATTATGGGCTGTACATTTATTAATTCTCACAGTGGTTTATAACAGCAGTTTTTTTGGTGTCCGCACTCACCATCTATCTGACTGCCCTATTGCTTTTGGTGGCACCAAGCTTGACCTCTTGCTTTGCAGAGGGGGCTCCCAATGGCTTTTCCTGAACAGCTGGACTGCTGATGGGATTCATCTGAGTCAGGATGTTTCTTTCTCTTTGTACTGTAAACAGTGGAAGTGGTTGGTGGTGCCATCTGTGCTCACTGAGATCCTGTGGGGCAAATGCATTTCCACATTTGTGACCTTTGATTCTTTTAAATTAAGTAGTGTCCATCCTGGGTTGCTCTTCTGCTTGTTGTCAAGCATTTTTTTAGCTAGGGAGAGTCTAGAATTTATCAGGAACATTTCTGTATTAATTGATTTTGTCACTGATGACCAACTTCAGAAAGGAGTATAGGGGCTTTTCTGCCAGCATCCCTGCTTACTTTTGATAAACCTATCTCATTAAACCCATAATTTGACAAATATTCTTGACTGTGGTAGCTTAATAGTAACAACAGTAATAAAAATGTGGCTTTTTTCATGTAGTTCTTCTCATCCATGGAGTTTAAAGCACTTTATAAAGGAATGTAAGTTTTATTATGCTCCTTTGTAGATGGAGAAATGACTGTAGAAAGATTAAATGTCTTGAAGACGCATTTTACATAAGAAACAGATGTTGCCATATACAGGGAAGAGATACTTTGGATCTTCATCTGTAACTTTCTTCTGTAAATAGAATTTAGGGGAATTCCTAATCCACATTTTTATAATATGGTCTCTATAATAGGATTTTTTGGTTGTGACTGTCTTCTAATTGAGATGAGCAACTGATTTCCTATTCACTTAAATTGCTACTTAAGCAAATCAAAGAGAGTTTTTCCAGTGTGATTTATTTCTGTGACTCCTTTATGTCTGAGATAGCACATGGCATTTTTCCAGACACCAAAAACATCTTCATAATAACAACAAAAAAAAAAGTAATGAGTTAGGGTAGAGCCCTGAAAAATGGTATTATGCAGGTTTCTAATGCTGTAAAGTCCATATTAAGAAGAAGGGTATTTCTGCCTTGCTCAGTCATTTGGTTCATGATCACAGTTTACACAAAAGAGCAACATTAGAGAAGTACTGCTTGTGTTTTAAATTAATTCTAACATACTTGAACAGTTAGAGAGGAAAAGATCATTGCATGACAGGCAGCTCCATGCAGGCTGTGGCTTGAGTGCCATTGCCTTATACTGCCTGTCCCTCTTTGGAAATCAGTGGATGTGTAATGTGTTCCCGTAAAAATATGGATTCAGCTTAAAAACGTTTGCTCATGGAAGCATATGATGTAATGCAGAGGACATAGAAGGATGAAACAGGTCTGCTCCCTTGATCCTTTCTGCACATGGTGAAGCACAGGTAAGGGTGCAGCAGAGTTTCTGTGTCGAGCCAAATTCTATAACTAGAAAAATTTACAAACTGTAAAGAGGAAATAGCTTACAATAGCCTGAGGAAGAAAATAGGTTATGTTACTAGGGGTTAGATTATGTAGAAGTTGGGTTATCAAGGGTATCATGAGATAATATCCTAAAAATATACTCTCTTGTACACTGCTAAAGAAAAAATGAGATATGGCATGTACATGAATCAGAGGAATCGTTATATCACTGGCCTCCCATTCCAGAGACCGAGAGAAAATGCTAAAAAGAAGAGATTGTCTTTGAAAATGCAAAGCCTTCAGATATTTTTTAGTACTGCAGAAAGGCAGCAAAACTCATAGCTGTTTATCTGTCAGGAGGCTGGAGAAAACCATACAGATTCAAGAGAAAAGCTGTCATACATGCTGGGAGGGAGGAGAAGATGCTCAGAAAAAGAAGCCTGTAAACATGGTGTCCTGTTCTCACTTCTGTCATTAGTACCAGCGAGTGTGTGCAGTAGAAAACTATGGAACAGAAATTTCATTTCCATCTTTCAAGACATGGGACAACACACTTGAGAGCAGAGTCACAGGAATAGGACTGGAAAAGAGCTCAGAAGTGCCTGTAGTTTCTCCTCCTGCCCTGAGCACGGGAGTCACACATTTACCTCAGGCATCTTACCATTTGAGACTTTAGGTTGGAAACTCTACCATCTATCCAAATGCTTAATTCTCAAACCTTTATAAATGTTTTTGTCTAGTCCAACTCAAATTGTTATTGCTGTAACATACGACTGAGGATTTCCATCTCTAGTGTGGGATTCCCAAGTGTTACTTCCTCCACTGTGCTGCTTGTCAGTAGAAATCCATCAGTGCTATGTCTTGGGCCATCCTGACTGCTGCTGTCATTTTCCTGGGTCAGGCTGGAAGAATGAAGACTGCCCCAGCAAAGAGTCTTTCAGAAGTTATGGATTATTTAACATCCTGGGACCTGAAGTTTAGCTGGACTGCCCCAATGTTCATGTGTTGCTGCCAGCACAGAAGGAGCTGTTGTGATTCTTGTTTATGGAACTTCCATTTTTCTGGTTTAGTGAAGGTCACAGCTAAGTTTGTGCTTAACACAAGATCAGATATTTTACTAGCAGCTATCAAAAAGGTCAGCTTTACCCTGCTTGTTCTGAAGGGCTTGCAAGGATTTTCCAAAGTCACAATTGGAAAGCATCAGGAATAAATCTCAGAGCTCTCCCATAAAATATGCTTATTTACACAGTCTGTTCTCCTTGGGGGTATTAGACCTACTCTTTGTACTTGATCATGATGTAAACAGTATGGTTATTGCCATAGTAAATTGCACCCAAGTGAATTAGTATTTTACTTCTGCAGACTGAGTGAAGTTGTTTATACTGAACAGCCCTGTGGTAATAGATTAAATCCACACAAAAAAGCCAGTCAATAGCTTAAGACTTCCATGTGTGTTTGCAAATAAACAATTTTAACTGGAATTTTGATAAGCAGCTGCTTGACAGCTGTCACCCCTAGTGCCTGCATTCCCATTTCCTGTGAAATGGTTGGTAATTGTGGGTATCCAGAAAGATTGTGTAATTCAGGAATGGCAGGGGGGGGAGGTGAGTGATATTTGAGAGTGCATGGGGAGGAGACTAAATTGGAAGTTAGATTTAGAGCAGCACTAAGAGGTGAATTAGCAAGAGGTGATCTGCAGTGGTGTGGGGATGGAAGTCAACAGCCCTACTTGCTTTGTTAAATCTATTAGCTGTAAGAACTTCATGGCATAGAGTGGAGGGTTTTTTTAATGTATTTATAATACTCTGTGGAACCCTACCATGCTATTGCTGTGTTTGTGTGAGAATGATTTGTATTCTGAAAGCAATGGGCACTTATGAGAGAGAGGCATTTTCCTGTATCTCTTCACTTAGTTGACATTTTTAGGGATATTTTGTACACATCATCTTACTCAGAGAGGACACAAATGGTCCACTTATAACTGAAAATAAATAATAAATAATTCGGTGTCCTGTAAATTGGACTTATAAAATAGCTTGATTGCAATTACCAGCTTTGCAGTATCTTGAAGGAATTAAGATAAAATGGTGTTATCATGAGTAATAGTAAAAATGAAAATACACAGACATTTGTGTTGATCTTGTAAAAGTACAGAACATTCTTCTCTCCTCTGAAGGGGGACCATGACTCCTCCCAAAAGTGCAGTCACAACCATTCTGGGGGAGCACCAAGCTGCAGCAGCCACAGTCCTAGGTCCTGCTCTATCCCTCCTTGCATTTAGGGATAATAACCCTGGGCAGTTCTTTCCATTGCGGACTCATAACATCATGTGCTCTTTTCTCTTCACTCCTTGTTCTCTTCTCCAAGACCTGGGGTTCTTCTGTGGGGCCAAGGAAGAAGTATGGAGGACACAGTCCCTTATCTTCAGACATAATTCCAGGTTAATACCATCTGGAGTTATATGGTTGAGCTGGAGGGTGTGACATGGCTGTGACAGCACAGTACCCACATTTCAAAACTCCCCCTCACTCTGTCCTGTGGGATTTGTGTCCCAACAAGAGAGGCTGTTGTTTCAGGCCTTGCCCCCTTTTCTTTCAACACTCAGAAATGCTTGCCCAGATGGAAGAATCCAGCTTTCAAGTCTAGCAGAGTTCTTCCCTGCTGCTGGTAGCCTATGCATCATCTGTCACTGCTGCCCTGATCCATTGCATCTGTCTTAGAGACCAGCACAAGGAAGGCACAGTCTAGGACTGATTTTGTCAAGACTAGACTGGTCTGTAGAGGCTAGGATATTTTAGTTCAAGGGGAAAATCCCAGTAAAGAATATATGAATGATTGCACAATGTGTGTAGATGAAGCCCAACTGCATTATGCCTACGATCTCTTGGAAATTAGGTCAAAATGGGACATGCCTCTGCACGGTGGCTGTAAGAGATGCCAGTGGAAGAAATTGCAGGAAGGGGCATCTGGTTATAAAGGAGTGGTACATATCTGTCTTTGTATGCAGCCATGCACTAACACACTTAGCATGCCCCTTATTAATCTTATGGATAGGTGGATGGGTAGGGAGGAAGATTAATAGTGAGATGTATGCATATATGCTGAATAAGTGTAAGAAACTAAGGAAAAAAACCTCACAACCCAGGAATGAAACAGCAAAAAATACACTACACTCATTGACAGTCTTTTCAACGTTCTTATGCTGGTTCTTAGCATTTACAAGGTTGCTTTTTACACTGAAAAATGGATGAGTGCTGCCTCTAATGCTTCTGTTTAGACGCAAGAATGATACTGGATTCATGTGAGGGATGGAGGGCAGGAAAGTGTTTGGTATATTTAGATTCTATTTCATTTTTATTTCATATTCAGTAAAGTTACAGAGACGTACTTAATTCGTAATTTTAAAGAGAAATCCATCAGAAAAATTGCGTTCACTGGAGGGAGAGGAATTTTATCAAAACCAAGATGAAAGATGCCTTTCTGCAGTAGCCTTGATGTACTAGGAGGTGTGTTTCCTCGATGTTACTAATAGGTGTATTTTTTAACCCTGCATTCTACATGTGAAAGAGTTTTCATGGTTCTTCCAAGAGGCTGTCTGAGAAACCTTTTACTTAGAGCAGGTAGATCTATGCTACTCAGGAAGCCCGTATGTCAGCCAAGCCAAGGTTACAGGACTGAAAAAAGAGTATTTTGAACTTTTTTTTAGCATGCCAACATTTATTAGAATATTAATAAATGTAAGGGGGGACTCAGAATCAGCTCAGAATTATGTCAACTGAAGGTTTTGCTGCAGTGCATTAGTATCACAGGTAAATGATTCATGACTTTTGCCATCCTGGCCTGTTGGAAGCTGTGATTTAAGAATACAGACTTTCAGGGAAAACAGTTATAAATCTGATCTGATTTTTTTAATATATTTTTTAAATCTGATCTGCTAATTATTTTTTTCCAAAGGAACAATGTAGCAGTTCCCAGCTGCAGCTCTGTAGTCATCTTAGCATTTGCTATTTATGATCCCTTTTTGCCAGACTTAATCTCAGTTTAATTCTTTGGTTGTTTTATTGGAGAGGGAAAAGTCCTTTCGTAGTGCATATATACTTATAGTGTTAGAAAAATATTTTCCATATGCTGAGGTTTTCTGTCTTTACCGTCAAGTGATTCTGTTATCATAAAATCTTCTCTGAAGTACAAACCCCAGGCAGTGCAGGAAGCTGCAGCAGGGTTTCAGGAGCCAGTGGGACTGGCAGCTTGCTGTGAATGTTAACACAAGGCTGCTGTTTGTTAGCTTGGAAGTCCATTTGCTAGTTTTTCCCTGATCTGAACAAATTTCCAATTTGGAAATTGGATGATGTAGGGATTTTCCTGTTCATCAGCTTTCCATTTCTCCTGTGAATTTCCTATCTTGCTCCAAGGCAGTCACTCAGGCTATGGGGACTCTGGTCACCAGCACCACAGCCAAATTTCCAAGAGCAAATCTGGATCCTCTGTATTACCTCCTACACTTGACATAATGAATGGAGGAGGTAGGGATGAGAAGAGTTTGTATGAGATGAAGAGATTTGACCTCATGAAACAGTTCTAAAATGATGCCCCCCTCAATGTACATGCAGGGATGAGGAAAATCTGATTTTTTTTCTACAGCACAAGCTGGTCCTTCTGGTTGGATGTCAATTCTCTCCTTTCAGTGTCTGAAGATCACTCATTCTTTCTGCCTTACATCCTTGTCAGTCTATACTTATCTCTTCCTCTGGCTTATTTTTAAAAGTACTTACCTGAAAATAAAATAAGCAGGTGGACTAGTGCCTTTTCTGGGAGATTCTCTGGGACGCTACAAGGCAATTAAAAAATGTTTAATATGTCTCTTCTTGTAATTTGGCTCCCAGTCAGCCTTCTCCAGATCATCTGGTCTGTCTGCTGTCTAGATCAACTAGCTTTTAAAAAATGTCTTCATGCACACTTTTAAACCATATGTCTTGATCAGAAATACAAATAAAAGTCAGAAAAACAAGATGGGGATGTGCTAGATGGGAAAAAATGTCAAGGGATATATTATTGAGAGCTTTATGTAAGACTTCCTTTTTTTCCCTAGTTGTAATGGTAGTTTCACTCTTGCCTCTTATTGAAATTGACTGTATTCATTTGGTTTGTTATGGGCTATCTTAGTGAGTTTTGAAAGCAAGGGCTGGTCAGTGTCCAGTCCTGAGTGTTCCTTAGTATCAGTTCATATGATCTGTGGTAGGAAGGGAATGATTCTGTACATCCAAGCCTAATGACCTGAATTCGTAAAGCTAAATAGCAAAACTGCTACTGGCATGACTCACTATATTTTAGCTGTGAAGAGGAGACAAAGGTTCATCTTCCATACCAACTGTGCCTTTTGTTGAACAGTCTGATCTTGCTGAGAGGCTTAATGTTCATCTTTCTTTTTTTTAACCAGGTTCTGTAAGATGCCATGCATCTGTTTGGCTTCTATTCATAATAGGCTCATTCCTTGAGAGAATGGTTCCATGCTCTTGTGGTACTGTACAGGCCCTTGCACAGGACAGAGACTTTGCAACCTGAATTGTTGCTGGAAACAGCCAAAGTAGAAAATGTGACTGATTTAACTGAAACAGCAACACAGAAGTTGGTTTGTTTTGTTTTGGCTTTGGTTTGTGCTATTTAAAGTATAAATATTTTCTCAATTTTCCTTCAGAGTGCTAATTATTTTACATTTAAAGAATGATTTTTCAGAGGTTAGACATTTGGTAGTACGGAATAATAAAGGAAAAATCACATTTTCCCGTGGAATAACTGATCCAGATTCAGTTTGGAAAAGTGATTTCTGAAAGCTTTTGCTCCTAATCTCATGGAGTGCTGCAAAGTCTACCAGACTGCATGGGCTCTGCTCCTGCCAGGTTGTCATGGTTTGATGCTGGCGGAATGCCAGTGTCCCCATAAAAATATATGCTCCCTGGTGTCTGCTGTGAGTTGTGACCAGGAATAGAGCAAAGCAGGCTCCAACTTAGGAATAAAGAAGAAAAACTTTATTAAGCTACAACTATATATAAAAAGAAACACACACAGAACTCAGAATGAATACCTTCCAAAAACATTCCACCAAAGTTCCACCAAAGTTCCAATACATTCACCCCTCAGATCACCAACTCTCAGTCCATCACCGCCGCTCAGATAATCAATTCTCAGTTCATCAAGGAGAGAGGAGTCCCTCTTGTACCATAGCGTTCCCCTGGAAACACAGTTGAAACCTCGTGTGTTTCCATGTCACATGTGGCATCGCCCGGAGATCCTTTGCCATCGTGACATCTTCCTTCCATGCCCAGTGCTTTCACCACTGTGCATGGACCAGAGCTGCTTCTAGGGTTCCTCTTTTAAGGATGCTTTGCCCAGTTCCAAAAAAGAGCACAGTCTCTCACTTTTGGGACACCAGTCCCCCCCAAATTCATCCCTTGGGGCTGAGGGGTCTCGAGAACAGAGGTCTTCTTCTTCACTGAAGATCGAGGGCACCACCACTCTCCCCACTTGTCATCTCTGTTCATGCACTCCTTCACATAACATCACTTCACCCTCTTGGCTCAAGCCATTGCCTCCCCCTAAATGCAGTCTCTGTGTCATAGAAAAAATGGTTCTGTCCATGGCTGTACAAGAAAAGTCCAGCCAAAGGCCACTCCATCGCCTCCTCTCACCTAAGATTCTTCTCAACTTCTCCCGTGGCCCATGTCCTCTTATCTCGTCTCTATCTCTCTTCTCATTCAACTCCAGGAGGATCCTCATTTGTAAGGTTTCCATCATCCAAGAAAAGGGTTAAAAATCTCAGGCTCTGCCTGTCCAGAACTCTCATGGCTGCCCTGCTGGGCACCTTCTCACCACACCCCCCGCTTCTCCTTCTCAGCTGGCTGTGCTATCAAATTTCGAGGTGGCACAACACAGATACCAGCTCTCTCTCTCTCTCGTGGGGGGGTGGCTGCCCAATGCCTCTCAGTGTTCCTCCACCTTCCATCCCACAAGAGAGCTTCCTCCTGGGAGTGCTCTGCTTTTAACCCCCTGTGTTCTCAGAGGCATATCCATGTCCTCAGTGGCCACACCAGGTGCCAGTATTCAAATCTGAGCTGTCGAAGGAAGGAGACCCAGACATCCGTTGATCATCATAGGCCCAATTTTATTGATCAGTACGGCGGGTTAAATACAGTTAATAATAAGCTTCATACATATTGCAAAAGTTGAGCTCAGGATTGGTCAGCTTACATATCAGCATCTACGCCTACTTCTACATTCCTATGGTTCTACTTTTGATACTTTCTACATATTCTCAGGATATATTCAGGAATATCTCTACTCCCTTTCCTCATGTTGCAGCAAGGTCACTGCTGACCTTTCCTTTTAGCTTGCTGACTGCTGGCTTTTCTCTTTCAGCTTAACCAGCGGCATTATTTCAGCGTGGCCTTTCTCAGCTAACCAATTATTAATAAATCTCTCCACATTTCCCCCGTTTTCTTCTTGTGCAAGGAGATTAGTTTGCCATGTTTTTGCTATTGTATGGCTAACCATGTTTTGAATACAGTTAAAGATACAAGGCAAAATAAGCAAAAACAGTAAGATTACACTCAGCAGGCCTATAGCATAGATCACAAGGTTCCTCAGCCACGGTCCAAGTCCTAAGCCTTTAAGCCATTCGTCAATTCCTAAACCGTCTTCTTCCTTAAGTTTGTGAAGTCCCTGTTGCAATTCTTTTATCTTAGAGTGAATGGACACCGAATGATCAGACAGATTCATGCAACACATTCCCTCAAACTCTTCACATCCATGCCCTTGTGCTAAGAGCAAAAAATCTACAGCAGCTCTATTCTGCAAAACAGCATGGTTAACACTTTGCACATCTGCAGTTAACATGTCTAGAATTTGTGATGTCTTGTTCAGCTCATCCCTTGCCCAGCATCCTAATTGTTTTGCTAAATTCATAGCTTTATTGGCAGATCCTCCTGGCATGATAGTTGAAACCACCACCTGTTTGAATGTGCCCCAAAACCGTGGATCTCCTATCTTGCTGCAGTCTAAGTCATGTATGCTACGTTTTTTCCTGTTTGAATTTTGACTCAGCTGCATTAGCAAGGACACATTAGGGTGAAACAGTGACAATTTTCCCAAATAACAGGGTCCACCCTGTGGTTTAGCTGGTATGCCATTCCACGCCCTGTCTCCACAAATCAAAAATATTCCTGTGGGTAATTTCATTGGTGCTGTGATATTTGTGCCGTTACATTGATTGTAATGCTGTGGAGAGAATTCACTCACATTCAGGGATGAATCTAGGGTGGCCCATGTTTCTTTAGGTTGGTTTAAATTCTGAGCACCCAAAAGTCTGAAGCTAAACCATCCACCAGCTGTAGTGTTAGATACGCTGGCATTTGTACTTTCAAAAAGATCCAATTCCTCAGGAGGAGAATGCAAAGAGGTGTTAAGTGATTGGATTAGTAAGCATTGACGATAGCCATCACTCTGACCTGCAGTATACCCTTGTTGCACTGGCAATGTGATGTTTGACATGTTAGACATACATAAGGTTTGGTTGTTTATCAAACTGCAAAATTCTCCAGGAGACCACACCGGAAGTCCCACCAGGCATGTTCGAAATGGGTTAGTGACTCCTCCAAGACTAAGACAAAGTGATGATTGGTTAGTTTGATTAGCAAGTGTCACCCATAAATTTTCCCTTGGTTGACTAAAGTGTGTTATTCCTACTGCTTCACTTGCTACAGCATTGAGCAGTATAACAAGAACAAACCTCATTTTTCTTTCTGCTTGCTTTGCTTCTCCCTTTCTTCCTTCTGCTTGCGTTGTTTTTCCTTTCTTCGCTGTCTTTTCCCTGGTTTGTTAGATTGTCTATTGTAAGGCTGAGTTAATTTTTGAATATACTGATCTAATTCTAAATCAGCATCCTTGCTCACAGGTATAGCATGAGATAAGTTTGAAGGCAAATCAGCTTTACAGCGAGCTGCTATGATGTGTGAGGCTTTAGTAATTTCAAATACTCTAAGGTTTTCCTGCAACTTCCACCTAAGATATGCTATAATCACTTGTTCTGCGCTCTCAAAAAGCTGTAATCCTGTCCGTCCTGGCAGGCCAGTACTTTGTTCAAGAGCTCTAACCCAGAAATAATTTCGAATCCACTTTCCAGAACAAGGTTTACACCATAAATAATCTACTGACCTCTGTGAATACCAATAAACCTGATTACAATCTGCACAATGCAAAGCTACCCACGCATAGCATTTATCATTATCCCTTTTGCAAACGTAACAAGGAAGTGAATATAGGTAAGGACCAGTATGAAATTGTGGTTCTTCAATCCAAAGCAACCAATTCAATGGTGGTGATCGCAAAGCCTCTTCTGCCTTTTTACTGTATGAGGCTAACAGCTCAAGGTCTCTCTTTAACACAAGGTGTATCTTATTTCGTAATCGTAGTTCTTGTTCGTTATCCTCCTCAACAACTATATCTTCCCGAGGGTCCCACAATTGTAGAAGTGTTCTAATCATAGAAAATTAATTAGCAATCACTGATACCCTTATTCAAATGAGACCCTTCCCCTTTTGCCTTCTTTTTCTTATCTGTCTTTAATCTTGCTGCTCCTGATCTCACTGGTCCTGCCACTTGCAAACTCAATTTTTGCAATTTGTCAATGCAGCAATCTAATGCTCTATCAGGATCCCCTTTGAAGGGTCCTACAATTGAATGCTGTGTTAAAGGCACTAATTTCCTACACCTTATAGAAACTATACGTGATTTACTTTGAACCTTAATTCTATTCACAATACATTGTAGTTCCCATCGATAATAAGCAAGAATTTTCTGTTCAGGAGACTCATAAAGATTTAAAGCTATATATGCATTTTGCCCTGTTTGTCTCCTTAATTCATCTTGCCAACTTTTACCCCACGTGTGCTCTTGTTCACAAGTATGACACCACAAATCCCACAATAGTGATTGTTCTATCCAAAAAGTTCTTTCACAACCCCCACAACGTAGAGCTATCCAGGCAGCACAATGTGGATTGTGACAGTCAAGGCAATGTAGTTTCGCTGGATTCGTTAAATGAAAAGTTGATAATGAGTCAATAAAACCAATCAGCTCCTGGGCTGTCCGATAGTGACGTGTCAGTGCTCTGTCCAACGCTTCCGAGTACCCCTTCAATTGTAACAGTAGTGGCTGTAGGACTAGAAGCAGTTTCTTCCCCAGTCGCTCCCTGTCCTCCTCCGTAAGGCGATCCACCAGAGGCTGCATCAAAAACAGGTTTAGTCCACTTAGCAGGCACCCACAAAGGCCCTGTAGGTGAGGAAACACAAAGATACCCCCGACCCCAATATAATACTTTTGCAGGTTTTTCCCATAATCCTGTACTCGGGTTCTTATACTTAACCCAGACCTCTGTTTCCTTAGTATTTTCCTGACCTGACCTCGGATGATGTTTCATTGCAGGGGGGGTATCATCTTCCCCAAAAATGCATAAATGGTTAATCACATACAAAACCTTAGACAAACATGCCTGTGGATCTGCCAAATCTTGATGTTTTTCAATATACTGCTTAAGGGTACCGTTTGCTCTTTCCACTATTGCCTGTCCAGTAGGAGAGTGTGGAATACCTGTCACGTGCTTAACAGACCACTGATTCAAAAATTTCCGAACCCTAGCACTTACATAAGCTGGACCATTATCGGTTTTAATACTCTTTGGAACTCCCATAACAGCGAAACAACTTAACAGGTGTCTGATAACATGTGTAGCTTTCTCTCCTGCCTGAGCCGTAGCCCATATGTAATGACTATATGTATCTATGGTGACGTGCACATGCTTGACTTTACCAAATCTGGCTATGTGTGTAACATCCATTTGCCATTTCTCATTTATTTCTAAACCTCGAGGATTTACCCCGATGCCTAGACCTATCCCACCATTATGATAACTACATGTTGGACATGCTCTGACAATGGCCTTGGCTTCTGACAAACTCAGCTCAAAGTGTTTTGCTAAACCTCTTGCATTTTGATGATATCTACTATGTGCTTCTCTGGCCAATGTGTGCTTGTCAATAGGACAAGAATTATCAATGGGTAGGGTAACCAATTTATCTGCACGTTCATTCCCTTCTCCTAAACCTTCAGACCATTTATGACTCCTAATATGAATCACAGAATATGCTGCATTTCTTTCTCGTAAAGCCTTCCTTAACTGTATCAGTAACTCATACAATCGTTTATTATTCACTTCCTTAATTGCTGCTTCCTCTATTCGTTTGGCTACTCCTGCAACATACATAGAGTCTGTGACCACATTTAAAGGCTCCTGTAAGTTGGACACCGCCCATACTACTGCTAACAATTCCAGAGTTTGTAAGCTATCTGCAGGGTCTGCTGTGAGGAGTTGATGCTTCCATTGTCCCTTTTCTTGCCAGGTAACAGCAGCACGCCTTGATTTCTTTCCTGCATCTGTAAAGGCTGTAATAGCTCCTTCTATGGGGCGTTCTTCTCTCAAAGGTCGAGTAATCCAGTTCCATTCTGTCATCCATTGCAAAACTCTAGGCACTAATTTACTAGTCTCTACTTTAGCAGGTGACATTAATAATGCTTCTTGTAAATTCTTTGAATTAATCAAGTACCAGTCCAAGGTTTCTTTTTCCATAGGCAATCTAATAGTAGCAGGTTCTCTACCATCCACTTCAAGAATTCTGAGACGCCCCTTTTTGATTAATGCAGCCAATTGTTCAATTTTTGAAGATATTGTTTTCTTATGCTGTAGTGGTGGTGATAACCATTCCAACACCCGTATCTCCCCCGTTTTCTTTTGCAACTGAGAGAGAGCACCAAGCAAGTGGCAAGGGCTATTCCAGATAGTAAGGTCAATGGGGTGGTCGAGTTGTCGACGAGACACATACCCTTTCTGTACACAGTTACTAATTTGCTGCAAAGCAAGATGATGCTCCTTTGTCAGGTGTACAGGAGTAGTAGGGTCCACGCCTCTCAACACAGGCCGTAGGGCTTCTAGTAAATGATTTGGTATTCCCACAATAGGCTTCAGCCACTGTAAGTCTCCCAGCAACTTCTGTGCATCATGTAAAGTTTTAATGTCCAATTGTAATTCCAATTTTTGTGGTATTACTATTTGATCCATCAGAGTCCATCCCAAATATTTCCAGGGCTTTGTAGCCTGAATTTTCTCTGTAGCAATAACAAGTGAATATGCAGCAAGAGTATTTTTAATGGTTTCAATCTGTAAAGAGGAGAATGGCTGTTGCTGTGCAAACAAAATATCGTCCATGTAATGATATATTATAGTTGCTGGCCATTTGCGACGTAGTGGCTGTAAAGCAGCATCAACATAAAGCTGACATAAAGTGGGAGAGTTGCGCATGCCCTGCGGAAGAGACATCCATTCAAATCTTTTATCCGGTTCTCCACGATTTATTGCTGGTAAAGTGAAAGCAAATCTCTTCATGTCATCAGGATGTAGGCCAATAGTGAAAAAACAATCCTTTAGGTCAATAATTAAAAGTGGCCAGTGTTCTGGAATCATAGCTGGATTTGGAAGACCAGGCTGTAAAGCTCCCATTGGTTCCATTTGGTCATTCACAGCCCTCAAATCGTGTATCAAACGATATTTCCCTGATTTCTTTTTGATTACAAAAATAGGTGTATTCCAAGGGCTTGTAGATAGTCGTAGGTGCCCTTTTGTATATTGTTCCTGTACCATTCATGGGCATGCATAAGACTCTCCCCTTTTAATGGCCATTGCTTAACCACCACCGGTGTATCTGTTTTCCAGGTGAGTGGAATGGGGAAAGTCCAAGCAATGGCAATTACCCCAAAGGGTGTTGATTAGTTAACACCACTCCCAATTGTGTTAAAATGTCCCTTCCAATTAAACAAGAAACTGTAGGAGGCAGTTGAACAATTGAAAACACAGCAGATATTTGTTGATTCTCAATACACACAGACAAAGACGGCAACCTGCTTGCCAGTGTAAATCCTCCCACTCCTGTGAGCATGTTTGATGAGGGAAATAGAGGCTAGTGTTGTGGCCATGCTTCTGGAGAAATAATGCTGGTATCTGCTCCTGTATCCAATAATCCATAAAGGGTTATGCTTTGATGCCCATAAGTAATTCCAACCTTTTGCTTTGGTCTATTTTGTAAATCCACAGTTAAAAGTGTAACACCAGTAGAGCCAAAACCTTTTTCATCCCGTGTTTGTCCCGTAAATGATTGTATTCCTGATGTCATTTGTGACAGTGGTACCAATTGTGCAATGCGTTGTCCTTTTGTAATTTTAATCGGAGGATAAAGGGTGTAAGCCATGATTTGTATTTCCCCAGTAAAGTCTGCATCGATAACACCAGGCAAAACAAATAATCCCAACATAGTTATAGAAGAACGTCCCAGCAATAATGCTCCACATGTTTGTCCATTTAATATAAGAGGACCCTTTACTCCAGTGGGTATCCTCTCAGGCCGATTCGTCATTAGTGTGACGTCTACTGCTGCTGATAAGTCCAAGCCGAGGCTCCCTGCTGTTGCGGGTTGCAGGCAGGAGGTAGCAGCGATGTTACGGCAGCAGCTGGTGTCTCCGATGACACGGTGGCAACTTGTGTCTGTCCCTCATTGCCGCATCAGTAACACTTGATGAATGGTCTCGAGCCTCCTTACGTGACCACCAGTGAGCCGCTTCGGAGAGGAGCAAGAGCAGCTAACACCTGATTTTGAGTAGACTATGCTTTTGCAACCCTAATCCTAATTCCTTTAAGGCTTCTACTATAAATGCCTGTGAAGCTGTTGGCATTAATGCCATTCACTCTAATGCTTCCTCAATAGCCCAATTTGCCCCTAAAGTAGCTAGCACTCTTTGGGTTACTGGATTGCTATTTTGCAAGGCACACTACTTCAATAGGGCCCTGCAACACCAGCCCGATCTATAGCAGTAGCTGCTCTATCGATAAAATTTCCAAATGATTCTTCTCTACCTTGTTTAATGCCCATATAAACCGGTAACCCTCCTGGCTCTTTAACCATGTCAATTGCAGCACTCACTAACCACATAGACTCCCTAAGTTTATCTTCTCCCGATATCATCTGTGCCTCTGTACGTAAAAATGCCTCTAAGCCCATCAGCTCCTTTACTGTTACTCCATGTAATGGGTCATGTGCATTAAACAACAACTGCTGATGCTGAGTGAATATCAACCGAACTATTCCTCTTAAATCATTAGGACATAAAACCTGAGTATTAAAAAGATAATCTAGCATTTGCTTAACAGGTTCACTTTTTACTCCAAACTGACTAACCGTAGAACGTAGCTGAGTTAACAGCTTCCAATCTAAGGGAGTATATTCTGCTATATTATGCGTAAGGTTCCCCTGTGCATCATAGTGTGGTGTGTATGTAACTGGGCATGCAAGACTAGAAGCTATTTCCACCGCCTCACCATCCCCCATTTGCATTACTTCTTTCGCCAAAGCAGCCCAAGCTTCCCTCCTCTGTTTAGCCATCTCCCCCCATGGATCACGGTGTGCCCCTGGGATGGGATCTGGCTCTTTAAGGGTGCTATGCTGCTGGCGCTTCGGTGCAGGCACCGAGTTTTTGCACGGGGAAGGCAGTGAAGCAGAGGCTGGCTCGCGCGGGGGAAGCAGGGGAAGCAGCCCCCCCGCAGGAGCTGACAGTGAAACCGGAGCCGGCTCAGGCTGAGACGGCCCGCGGGGGGCAATCAGCCCCCCCGCTGGAGCTGTAACCGGAGCCGGCTCAAGCTGAGACGGCCCGCGGGGGGCAATCAGCCCCCCCGCCGAAGCTGTAACCGGAGCCGGCTCATTGAGGGGAAGCGGCGGAGGCAAGGCTGACGGCGGAGGCGAAGCTGGCTCGCTCCCACTCCCACCGTCCGACCCGCCCGAAGCCGGTAGCGGAGGCAAAGCTGGCTTGCTCACACCCCCACCATCCGACCCGCCCGAAGCCGGTAGCGGAGGCAAAGCTGGTTTGCTATTACCCCCACCATCCGACTCGCCCTCCCCCTCAGACAGGAAAGGTGCAGACGGTTCCACTGCGCCTATAGAAAAATCTTCCACACTACTTTCCTGGGGACCCTTAGGCATAAGTATCTTAGTTACAGAAGGTGCCAGGGGATCATCCTCACGACCATACCCTATATTCCTCCTATGAGCTTCTGTTGCCCTTTCTGCTGCCTTTCTCTCAGAGACCTGCTGCAGTAACGTGTTATACACCACCCGCCATAACTTCCCGAATTTCTTTGCTGACTTATCATCGTCCAACACTGTATCCCACAATATTTCCCCAAACTTCTTCCACTCTGTTAGCTCATGAACTGTATGAGGGTTAGAAAAAATACCCTTAGCATGGCCATAGGCTAATAACCCTGGTTGTGGGATCTCAGCACCTCAGGATGGAGGTGCAGAGAGGCCGAGACCACCCTTGGGGGGCTCGGGAATCCTGGAATGTTGCCAGAAGTGTCTGGTGGCAGGATTTTGATCCTACACAGGAGATGAGACCTGTATGAGGATAGGAGGAATTCACTGGGTGAATAGTGAAGGGATAAGTTAGTTAAAGCGTGAAACACAGGGTTTAGGATTTTGGTACAGGGGGGTCTAGAGAAGTAAGATGGAGGAATTGGGGCGTGTCCTGTCCTTCTTCTTCTTCTTCTTGGCCTCCATCTTCTGTGGTGGTGGTGGCACTTTGGGATTGGTCATTACTAGAAGTGCACAGGTTAATAAGGGTAGAAGGTATTGGAGTAAAATGATAAATATTGTACACGTAACTTAGGGTATAAAGATAAGTGACCGCCCGGGGGCTTGGGAGTGTGCCCATGGCTGACTTGCTGTGCAGACCTCTGTCGGGCTGAAAGAAAATCTTTTAGATAAACAATTAATAAACACCGAGACCGAGACAAGATCAGAAGTCTCTCCTCGTTCTTTGAAGCGTCGGCTCTCCAAGGCCATCCCTGGGCCTTTCCAGGCCACCTAAACAGCAACAGCCAGAAAACCCGACACCTGGTAACTCCTTTTTTAAATCTATCCCCTTTATCCCACGCCGCTCTAAATAGGCGGTAAATAAATCATATGCCGCTTGCCTATCCATACCTATTAATCAGCGCTGTTGCAGCTCTCCAGGCTCCGGCGGCACGTATTGGCTTAAGTCCACCGTTGTGAACCTTAAGGGTGCTTCAAATTCCGGCACCGTCCCTGCTGCCGGGACCCAAACCCAACTTCCCGACCGTGGCGTAATCCCTTTTTCTTTTAATCGAGAAAAAGGGTAGAGATTCGGTTATGCCCGCATTCTCCACCATTTGTCGAAGGAAGGAGACCCAGACATCCGTTGATCATCATAGGCCCAATTTTATTGATCAGTACGGCGGGTTAAATACAGTTAATAATAAGCTTCATACATATTGCAAAAGTTGAGCTCAGGATTGGTCAGCTTACATATCAGCATCTACGCCTACTTCTACATTCCTATGGTTCTACTTTTGATACTTTCTACATATTCTCAGGATATATTCAGGAATATCTCTACTCCCTTTCCTCATGTTGCAGCAAGGTCACTGCTGACCTTTCCTTTTAGCTTGCTGACTGCTGGCTTTTCTCTTTCAGCTTAACCAGCGGCATTATTTCAGCGTGGCCTTTCTCAGCTAACCAATTATTAATAAATCTCTCCACACTGAGCACCTATTGGTTTGACCACAGCATCCCAAAAATCTCACTTCCTTTTCAAACCAGGACGTAGGTTTACCTGGGGAATAACTGGTCGTTAAAATCCTCTGTTGCATCCAAGCAGTTCCAGTTTCTAACACTAAATTTCTAAGTAAAAGTGAGTGGTGATACTGTCAGATTTGAATAAAAAAACCATGTTTACATCTTAAAAAGCAGTCACATGACTTTGGAATTTAAGAACTCCTTTAGAATTAGTTTAAGCACTGAAATAATCCGAAAGTCCCTAAACTTTCAATGAAACAAAGGTCCTGAGCTGATGTGAAGGTGCAGGGCAGACCAGAGAGGTGCCACTGCCTTTGGGACACTTGCTAAGACTGTGACCAAAGCAAAAACCTGCATTTCAGATTACTGAATAGTGGGATTTAGGTCCTAGTCTGTGGCTCATAATGTTGATACAGCATACTTGATAAGGAGATTACTGGTTTTATGGTGAGTTGAAGAAAAAAATAAATTTTAAATCACTTTAGGAGATTGCACATGCAGCAACCTTTTAATGGAAAAAAACCCACCTTACTAGGATTTAAATCTAATTTAAATTATCTCTTAAGAGGGACATATGATGGTGAATGCCAGCTGAATGATGCTTGTATATTCTCTGTAGTGAGGTCTTGGTCTGCTGCATATGGAAGACTTACCTGAGCCAAAAAGGGAAATAAGAGCAGAGAATAAGGAGCATAGGGGAAGAATGTGCCTTGCATTATCAGGGGATTGCAAATTCAGATAAATTAAGACACGCATTTTGTCCAAGAAGTCGGGTATGTAAGTTTAAAGCTTGCTCTAGGCAGTTTAACTTAGCCAGCACTTCCAACAGCTGATAACCTAAAGTGACACTGACCTTGGCAGACTTACAAGGGCAAGACTTGCACAGGGATAAATTATTTCTTGATCAGTTGCTCGAGTATATGAGATGCAGTCCAGCATTCCTTCAGTATTTGATTATGGAGGTTTGTTTTATCCCAGAGCAAACATACTGATTGCAGACAGTGGAAGTAGAACAGTCTCTGTATATTTGAGCTTTTCTCTACCCAGGGGCCTAGTAATGCTACTGAGTTTGTGCTGTGCTGCTTTCTCCACTCGCTTTCTTGACTCATGAGTTTTTAAAGCTGAAATGCATGGAGTAGGAAGTAGTGGTTTTGTTCAGTAACCGTGCAATCAGGATTTTTGGCCAGATTGTCTTTTTTCTGGCCTCATTGCCTTCATGTCCATGAGAAATTTCATGACCTTGGTGAGTGGACACACTATTCCAATAGCACAGCTAGTTTTCAAGTGTTCTAAGTGGCTGCTTTGAGGCTGGCAGTGTTTAGAGACACAGTGGACGCAACTTAGCCACAATGTTGCTATTTTTAATCCACCCTCTGTATACTGAATCACCGTACCTCCTGCTAAATCTGTCAGGGTCTGTGGGTGGTAAATGATGCTAGGGTGTAATTCCCTTTTCTTGTGAGGAGCTACCCAGATTCAGGAAATAAAATGCCATGGTGAGAACAGAACTCAGCTGTACCCTCCCCATACTCGTGGTAGTGATTTCTGTATAACAGAATTGGGCTGTTCTGAAGTCATAGCCCTTTCCTGGATTTGTGGCCCAGTGGACAGATCTTGTTGGTTTCTTGCACTATACTGAATGCTGTCAATGCCAAAAGTCCCACAGATATTATCATTTTCAGCTTAATATATTAAAATGCCTGTTATAAGAAAAACACCAACATAATAAAACCCCTGGCCCAAAAATGTTAGGTGATACCTCTGGGAAAGTGACAGCTGAAGGGTCTCTTCTAGATCTTCTGAGTGACTTGCTGCGTTCAGAAATGCTTTTGCACATGCTACTTTGCCCATCTGTTCTCCCTGCTTCCTCAGATCTCCTGAGCAGACAGAGAAGCACAACTCAGAAGACTTCTTTTCTCTCTACAATTCAGAGATAAGAAATTATATCAATACACTATTTGGATGCAAAAAACTCTGAGCTGGCAGGTAAAAAAATGCCAAATAGTAGTATCCCTGCGGTGTGTGAGTTGCCCAAAGAATCCCAGTCCCCTTGGTTTAGCAGTGACTGAATTACAGACCTGACATTTTTTCACAGCCATGTTTTTTGTTTGCTTACTCCTCTGTTAGGCATTTAAAGGATATAATGCTCTGATGAGAAATGGCTTAATATATACCATTTGCTTTACCAGCATGGCCTTCAAGTCAATAATATGTTGTAAGATTCAAGTTCTTTGTGAGCTAAATCTCTGCTGACAGCACATGATTGATTCAGTTTTGCAGATGAGACTCAACCTGTCTTATGCTTACTTGCACATAGACCTACCCACTAACAACCCAAAAATGTTAATGTGGGTGAATGCTCACACATATGCTTTACATATATGTGAACACCCACTCCTTTATGCATTGCTGGAGGAAAAAATATACTTGTACACAAGAATCCTGTTCTTTATACATGGGGAATGCAGGATGCAAAGTTATGCAGCCAGAAATAGGAGCGGGGGGTTGAAATGTCAGCTTGTAAAAAAATTGGAAAATTAATATTGAATGGTTGTATATTCAAGAGGGCTGAGCACGACAGGAATTTGTGCTTGATTCATCTTCCTTCAGTAGGTCAGCACTTGTTGGCTCCAAATCTGAAGCTCCTTTCACCTGGAGGCCTTCTCTTACCATACTCTTGTGGGATACCTGTCTGTCCCACAGCCCTAGGCCACTTGACACTAATTCCCAGTAATTGCTGTCAGTGTTGAAGGAAAAGCTGGTACTGAGTCAGCGAAGAGAGGGAATTGTTTTGCTGTCCCTGGAAGTTTTACATTTAGCACCAGTTGTGAAAGCTGCTGTGGCCTCCCCTGTGTGTTTTCTGAGTGTTGCCTGGTTCATTGAAGACCACAGAAGTTCTGCATCAGAAGTAAAATGTCACAATTAAGTAGAGAAATTAAGTTTCCAAATTTTCATGAAACAATTTCTTATTGTAGAATATTCTGAGTTGGAAGGGGCCCACAAGGATAATGGAAGTCCAACTCCTGGCTCTGCACAGATTGTCTCATGGATAATCCATTTAGGATCATACTTTTGGAGATGCACTAAGCATTTGAAAGCATTTGAAAATATAAAATTTAGCTCACTTTTAATTTTTCTTTAACCTAGTGCCAATTTAGAAATTGTTAATAAATTTTGTTCTATAGACTTCAGTTGTAGCAGGCTAATGCCTACACAGCAGAACTTTTCTGCTCTCCTTGATCCTGTCTGTGACTTATGAAACCAAGCAGGGGAGACCCTGGGTCTCTCTGAAGGCTAGATTATGACTCCAGTTTATTTACACAACTGATGGCTTGAATTTCTTTTAGGTTCCTGAGTTTATCCTCTAAGCATTTATTTTCCCATTTAATGAAAAATCTTTGCCTGGGCCTGAGCCCTGACACATGAAGTGGCATTTCAAGATCAAATGTTATTAATGTAAAAAAAAAGCACTGGTGACCACTGATTTAATTTAAGGATTTATTTTCAGATGTGATTTATCCCAAATTTCTAGTAAAAGTCCATGGAAGTTGTGATTTTGTACCATTTTGTGAAAGCAGATCCTGACCTAAGACACCTCAATCATACAGCACCATTAGTGAGGAAGGACTTATGGCCACTGTACTGAAATCTCTTTAAAATGTGACCATCTGCCCAATGTTGTGCAAAGGCAGCAAATACTAATTACAGAATGTTCTGACATCTCTGGACTTTTGACACAGCTGAATCTGACCCCATATGTTCACAAAATTGAAGTTGATGTATATTGAAAACTTCACAGCTCAGTAACACTTTGTTTTCTGAACTGACTTGCCTTTGTAATAAGTATATTAGACAAAAGGAGTATATTTTTAAAAGGCATTCAGTTCAAATTTGCATGAAAATGGTACTGTTGCTTCAGGATTTGTTATGCACCATTAAATAAATAAACTGCTTTTAAACTGTCGCAGACATCTTTTCATGAAAATCTTTTCTTTAGGATTTCTTTTCTTGAGGAGCTGAGAAGCTTCAAGAACAAAATGTAAGCAATGGTTATCTGCTGTTGTAGAATGCAACAAGTGCATCTGTGGTTGGCCCATCTTAGATGTTTGTAATTAATGGCCAATCACAGCTTAGCTAGCTCAGCTCTTTGTCTGAGCCACAAACTTTTGTTATTAATTCTCCTCTATTCTTAGTTTAGCTAGCTTTCTGAGAAACTTTTTCTTCTATTCTTTTAGTGTAGTTTTAATATAATATATATCATAAAATAATAAATCAAGCTTTCTGAAATATAGAATCAAATCTTCGTCTCTTCTCTCGTCTGAAAACCCCTGTGAACTCCGTCACAATAAACAGCCTGTAAATACCTATTTATGCAATGTAGCAGTTCAAAAGTTAGCATGTATTTTAAGACTGACAGTAGCTTACCATGTTCAGCATCTTTGGCTTGTACAGCAGAACATTTTTCACTTAACAACATATTTGAAAAACCAAAGCAAATACCAAGAGACACTCTGTGCACACACACACAGGATTTAAATACAAATTCAAGTTACATTATGAATCAGCTGCAAGCAGGAAAATATTAAATCTGACTATTTTTTAGTAGATGTGCTCCTGTGCTTAAATGTTATAAAGGTTATTTGTCAACAGATAATGCTGAACATGCTATGACTTGAATGACCTAAGCCGAAAAGGTTTCTAAATGGATAAATGTTAAGAACTGGAACTACACAGTCTGATCCCCTTAGCCAAGCCCACGAGAGGACTCCTTCAGCCACTCTGTTCAGTTCTGCTTTACTCTGTCTGCAAAACTGCTCACAGACCTGGGGCCTGCTTAACAAGGGCAGTGTCTGCATCGTCTTGCCCTGTTAAGAGCAGTGGCTCTTAGTGTTGTCTCCCTACTTTTCAATCCACATCTGACTCTGCACTGAGAACTTCCGTTATGGCCTCTGGATGAGGTCATGTGTCCTTTGCTACCAAAACTGATTGTGTTCTGTGAGTGGTTTTACCTCTTGTTAGACCATTAATGAATCTTGCTCCAAACATCAAGCTTAACAGCAAAATTGCAGGTTTTTAGTGAGCAGTGAAATAATCTTGACATTGCTCCAGGCTTGTATTTGTGGGATTTTTATGCAACGTGCTTCTGGAATGGAGTGGAATATTGTATTCTGCCTACTCATTCTTTTGTTCTTCATATAAATATATACTCAAGTGTTTGCTGGAGGCAGTGATTTTTTTAAATCAAACAGGTTATATTTATTTAAGTGTGAATCTCCTATCCACTCCACTCTCACAGGTGACAGTTCCTAAGATTGATTATTCAGAATGAGCACCTCTCCTTATTCATGAATATGTCTTCTGCATGTGCAGGAGGACATTCATTCACCACTTCTGCTCAGAGATGCTGCCCCTGCTTTGGCCTCACCATGTGGATTCTCCAGGGACTGCTTGTGCCTCCAGGTACCCTTGGAACCAGTTGTCATACTGTTGGATTTGTCTTGTTCTTAAGTTTGTACGGCCAGGACAAACAGCTGCTGTGTGAAAGGAAGGCAATGTCTGCCCCTGGTCTGCCCCAAAAGGGCTGATCCACTGCGATCCAACTGTGTGTGGGACTTGTCATGCAGGAGTAGCTGAGATGTCTCTGTACACCGTAGTGCACTGGGACACAGTGGTGAGAATCTAACCCATATCCTGCCCCACAGGATCAGGTTGTTTTAGGGGTGCAAAGCTGTGGCTTCATATTTGAAATCTGGAGGAATAAGTAGCTGAAGTAATTGTTAGTAAATTGTGTTCCTATTCAATTTTCAAATGAATAGATGATTCTTTTCAGGAATGTGTTAGTGGTGCCAAGTGAGAAGAGTCCTTGGGCAAAAGATCTGACTACTTAGAAATTAAAATGGTGCAGAATAGATATAATATCTAGAAGATGATAGTTTTATCTTTTGGTCATATGTCTGTGTAGGCTGAAGAAATTAGTGGAGCTGGTTTCATCTTCTTAACGCCCTGTATGTGTTTTATACAACATTTTGGTTTTATAAGCAATCATGCACATGTGCTTTCTGATTTCTCTGTTTCAGATGCTGGAAAGTTCTAACTTGTATAATGGGTCTAGAGTTATAAAGATTTAAATTGTGAAATATGTTAAATAAATAACATATTTCTTTAGAATCATCCTCAAAACTGAAGATTCAAGATTCTTGTTTTGAATGCTTCTTGAAGACTTTCTAAATCTCTGTCTTCTCAATCTCCTGGAAGGAGGGTGTGCTCACTTGTAGCTTACAGTTTGTCCTTCTTGTACTAGGTACAATCCTTTGAGATGCAGAGGCCATAGGTAATCAATCCTGCATTTATTTTTCAACAAAAGAATTAATCTGACGTGTGGAGAGCCTGGTTCAAGCATGACTTAAAGAAAGAGGCCATGAAGGTATACAGCTGATGGGAAGGTAAGGGGTAGCTGTGAAGCAGCAGTTCCCAGGCTTGATTTTGTAAATAACTAGGTTCTCAGACAGTCTTCTCATAACAGTCCTTGGCTGCTCTGGGAACAGATATGAAGGTTTTGAGAACTTTTCATATCACAGTGAGAACACTAATTTTGGTTTCAATAAACAACCACGGGTATTGTAAACAAAAGGAGGGGTTAGAGTTTTCTCTGTAACCTATCGTGAGCTCGAATTTTGCAATATGCATGAAGTTAATTAACACTTTTATATAAAGTGGCTGATTTAATCAATAAATCGGAGTCGATGCTGATCAACAACAAGATGGGTTGGCTCCCTTCGCTTTCAACACTGACTGATATTCAGTAGAATTTTGCCTTGAGAGAGAACTGCAGAAATATTGCGAACCATGCACTTCGGCTTTCACATTTTTAACCTGTTAACCCTTGTGCATCTAATGTGTTCAGATGTCTAAGACTAAAGCTTTCTGTGAAAATAAAAAGGTCAGAAAAGGAAACATTAACCATATATACTCCCCCTTTCCTCTGCAGTGCATTGAGCAAGAGTGCAATGTGGCAAAATTTTTATTGACGCTTTTTCCATTTATTCTCATTGAAAAAAATCCTATAGAATTGTGAGTTATTGTGACCTAAGCCTTTTATTTAATTCTGGTAAGAGTAAGTTTTGAGATCACAATCATATTCCATCGGTGAGATCTCAGCAGAAGAGGTGGAATTCTGCCACCCTTTATTACGGCATCTGTTGTATTGCAGGTCTTGTCTTTGGAATCTTGATCCTGGTTGCACCAGGAGAGGGTGCAATCTTCTCACTGTGTGATTTGGAAGACCAATTTGATTTTGGCTCCTGACTGGGTCATTGGGAATGTGTTCTTCCCTCCCTTAGTTATGAACTCTGTAGCTTCCATCTGCTGCCATGTACAGTGGGATAGGATGGTTGATCCAGATGATCCAGAGTTGATCCAGAGGAAGATGTAGTGTGCTTTGGCCATGTCTTCAGGTCATGGAAGAAGCCTTTAACTTTAGAAAGAGGTTTTATAGTTACAGAAGCCATGTGGTTATTGAATTAGGAATCCAGAAGACACTTCAGACTGTAACAGGCTACTGATCACTTGCCTTTGATTGGAAGCAATCTTCACGATGTAACAAATTCTGTAGAATATTTTCTTTTTCAAGGATTCTCTTTTCCCTTGGAAAGACCTGGGAGTTGAGATAGCCCAGTGAAAGTTTCATCTCTGTATTTGAAATGACAGATGTAGAAGGTTGAAGATGAGTTGTATTTCATAGGAGCCATAAGACTGGTGTTCACACATGTTTATCTTCTTCTGTTGTGCAGGAGAGAGTGGAAACTTATCAAACTACACCAGAGAGATGTTTTCAAAGCAGAAGACTATGACTATCTGTTGTAGTACTCTGTGAATGTCTGAGAGGAATGTTTTAAGTCAGGGTAGCTGCAAGCTGAGCACTCCACTTTAAGTCTCATGTTTGACTCATCAACACTTCACAGCTGGCTGTAAGAAATTCCACTGCCTGGTCTAGTCTAAAGGATCTCTTTTTTCTTTGCCATTTGTGCATCAACATCCAAGTCTGGTGTTATGCAGGCACACATTTTAAAGGGGAGTTCATTTTCCGACACTTACAAACCTTATTAGTCAGTCTGGGGCTGACCAGATCGAAAGCAGCTGGGTAGAGAGGGAACTTGGGATCCTGGTGGACAAGAAGGTGACCATGAGCCAGCAGTGTGCCCTTGCAGCAAAGGCAGCTAAGAGCATCCTGGGCTGTACTGGGAAGAGAGAAGCACTGGAGCTTTTTTCTTGTGAGGAGAGGCCAGGAGAGCTGAGACTGTCCTGGAGGAGAGAAAGCTCAGGGAAGCTCTTACTGATGTGTAAAACTAACCTAAATGGGGAGGACAAAGAAGACAGAGCCAGGCTTTTAGTGGTGCCCAGTGGCAGCACAGGAGGTAAAAGGCACAAACTGAAATACAGGAAGTTTCCTCTGAACATCTGGAAACAGTTTTTCATTGTGAGGGTGACCAAGCACTGGTTTCTCAGAGAGGTGGTGGAGTCTCCAGCTGAGGAGATTTTTAAAGCCTTACTGGACGCAGTCCTGGGGAGCCTGCTCTAACTGCTTCTGGTTGAGCTGGGGCTGTGGACTAGATGATCAAAAGGCCCCTTCCAGCCTCAGCAGTTCTACTGTTCTGTGATATACCACATATCGACACACATCGGAGGAAGTCTCCCTGTCAGACTTGTCCATTAGTCCTGTCAGGTAAACAGAAAGTGTGGGAGACTCACTCCGTTATACAGACAATGTAAAGTTATGGTATGACTCAATGTAATGTCCAGGTTGTATCCAAAGTATATGGACTTATGTGGCAAGGCTGTGGTGTACTCAAAACATAAAGAAGCAGATGAAGATCTCAAACTTGCTATTTGGAATTTTAAGGGCATCCAGCAAGGATTGTGTACACAGATAAGGACATGTTTGCTCATGTTCCAGAACCTGGCTAATTCCAGCCTGGAAATGTGGTCTAAGAAATACTTAATTTTGACCGCATGTAACTACCCTTTTCCCCCTTTCATATCTCTTCTAGCTTTAGTCCAGATAAATGGACCGCTTGCTCAGGGTACAACAATTTAGCAACCCTTTCAATACAGAGTTAAAGATCAATAGTGCAATGTAAGTGAAGAAAATGACAGAAAATTGAAACTATAAAGACATTAGGCACAGCAGTGCTATTGTAGTTTGCTGTTACTGTTACCATCCTTGTTATTGCTATTATGAGTGACATAGTTGTTTTTAGCATAGCCTGGCTACCATCCTCAACGGAAATTAGGAAGTTCATTGCACTGATGTCTTGATGAACACACAACATAACCATATGCTGCCTTGGCTCAAGCAGGACCAAACTGCCAAAGCATAGCTCATTTTCTTCTGTGTCCTTGTGTTGCTGCTTCTGTGGTAGGAACAGATGGCATAGCAGGAGTGTTCCCAGCTTGGGTAAAACAAGATGCAGAAGGTCAAATGAACTGTCTCTCATTGGAATATGCTGGCTATTACAGTTAGGTGTTGTCTAGAAATCAGGCCTAGATGTAATTCTTCAGTGCACAGATTATATCAAGCATCTCTCAAATATGGCAAGTGCATACCACACAGAAATAAAGATTTTCAGAAGTTGCGAAGTGACTGATTTCACAGCCAGATGTGCATTTTGAGGCATTTCTTCATTCTTCATGTCTGATTCTGAACATTTTCGTTGTGTAGCAATGAAATAACTGATCTGTTGGCAGCATCTCATGTGGTTACATAGAACCACAATGGCCTTGAAACTTTGAATCTGGACAGAGGGATGAAGAATATTTTAAGCTCATAATTCAGTGACCTTAGTTCAACAGTGACAAGAGATTCCTACCATCTAAATAGACAATTAAATGAACTCACACATGTAAAATGGATTTTCCGGTTGCTCAGATGTCTGTGTCGCTCATGGTCTCCTCATGACCTTTCATGATCTCACCAGAGGTGCCAGTTTTGGATGAGATTGTGGAAGTTGAACTGTGCTTGGTTGTAGTCTTTAACTCCTTGGGATCAGAGCGTGCTCCTGGGGCAATGGGAGAAATTTGCAATCACCTTCTACTAAGGGTTCTGTTATTCTACTTCATAGCATCTTACATCCATGCCAAAAGGAAAATAATTTTTTTGCTTTTTAGATTATATTCAGTGATGTTTGTTCACTGTTTTTTGGCATTGTGTGTATGCTATTAGTGGTAGGCTAAGTTGTGGTGGCATGTGATTGCTTGTTGTACTCATTCCTGAAACTGGGGAGGGAAAATGCTAGGAACAGATCTGCAAAGTAATTTTACCTCACTTTTTCCTTGATTGCTTTAGCATTAGATTGATTTACATTCTCTTCTTTGTTCTAGCATGCATTTCTTGGCCTTTTAATTTTCAGCATAAAATGTAAATAGTTACTCACTGATCCACATGTATATGAAAAGGTGAAAGAGGTCAGTGAAGAGTGTAATGATGAGAGGGAGAGGAAAAGTGCTTTTGAAAATATGTTTCTAGTTTGCTTATATTTGGTCCTGGTACAAACTATAAAATCTTTGCAAATTTATAACTCCTGTAACAAGGTTAGGCTATATTCCAAATCAAGTCAATCTTCTGGCCAGCGCACCATTAAGAAGGCATTTTCTAGTTCATAACTGCAGGTGAGACAATACAGCAAACTTTGTGAGGAAGGCCTTGTGTGACTGTGAGATCGTCTGTTTTTTATAATTATCTTAGTTGATATAATTGATCTAGTAAAATATATTTCTTTTCCTGACAAATGTTGCCTTGATGTATCCTGGAGGCAATCACAGGTACAACAGTATTACTGCTTCTCTGAAAGTCACAGCTGAATGTGTCAGTGGGAATCAAAGTAAAAGGTGCAATAGAAATGTTATGAATTATTATTAAGATACATGAGAAAGCTCTGCAGGGAAGAACTGGAACATCTTGGACAATGGCCTGCAATCAGCCAGCTGGGAAGGCTGAAGACAGAATGTTAATAGAAATGTTTTTAAAAATCACCATGACATCAACATTTATATCAAGTGCCTTGTGCTGGAGCTGCTTATATAACTGAGATTATATTAGGTGTGATGAACAGATGTGTATTCGAGAGGGAGGGGTTGTGCTCTGTTGGGGAAGGTAGAGTTGTCAGGGAGGCTTGTTGCTAAAGCTGCTTCAGTTGGAATCCTTGTTTTTGGTGCCTTGTAACTTTGTTACAAGCATTTAAACGAAATATTCAATTTTTGTTTTATCTCTGGATTAATAGCTTCAGATTCCGGTAAATATTAGATTTTTTAAATACCTAATTGTGCCCAGTGTGTTCCTCCTTGGGTTGGCTGTGCAGAGTTATTTTGGATATGAGAATGAAAGCTTCAGCTGATGAGTGCTACTGGTGTGGGTTCCAGTGGCATATTTGTGTCA
This sequence comes from Ammospiza nelsoni, assembly GCF_027579445.1. Lineage (NCBI taxonomy): Eukaryota > Metazoa > Chordata > Aves > Passeriformes > Passerellidae > Ammospiza > Ammospiza nelsoni. The sequence goes on from NC_080635.1 coordinate 18,479,827, forward strand.
GTTACAGAAAAGAAAAAGCCAGTACTGAGTCCCCTAGCATGCACAAGAAGCATCTTGAGGTGGTATGGTAAGTACCATACCTCAGAGAAATCAGTCTGGTATTTCCCTCCATTAGTAGGAAGAGAAAGGGAAGTGTCACTGTTCCAGACCAAGTAAACTAAAACATGAGTTTCTCTAATTGTGAAGTAAATCCCCTCTGGCAAAATTTCTTGGTTAGAAGGGTGATAGTTAAGAAATACCAACATAAAAAATCTTTATGTGGTATCTTCTAAAAAATGACATAAGCAATTCATAAGTAGTTCAGGGACTAGAAAAAGTGATTAATATTTCACTAAATGTACTGTTGAGGATACTGGTTACAAACATACTGTATCCTTTTATTTATCCTTTAAGCAAAATATGCTTTAAGGCAGATTTCTTCTGAAGAGCCATGGCAAGAATAGGATATAAAGCCCAGGTGCTACTCTGTAAAAGTGTACTTCTAATATTAGCTATTTTTATGACATTTTGAAGGTCAGCTGTCTAGGGAATATGATAGGGTTATGCAAGATGTTGAGAGGTCTGAGAGAGCTCTGCTGTCTTTTCTGGAGAGCTCTGGTTTCATCCCCCTTCTCGCCAAGGTCGCCATGACATATACAAAACCTGTATTCACACAGACTTCACACAGAGGGAAGAAGCTGCATGTTTCTTTTGCAAAATCCATTTTAAAAGTTTGTGTCTAAATAATGAGAATTTGGTACTATTCTACTACCCTTCTGTATTTATATATTAATATCTGCTTGCAAAGGGCTGGCTCTCTTGAGTAGCCTGAATTGCTTCTGCCACTCACCATGGCTGAAAAGCTGCTGCATTTTTACATTAAGCAACTGTTAATCAAGGTTGTTCTTGTCCCAGTCAGATTTTTGTCCTTCCTCTCAATACTTTGCATATTGAAAGGAGGCAGTTATGCTATAAATTACATCTTTTTGCAGAACCTTACACTGAAATAGAATTTGGTCTTAAGGCAAAGTCACATCTTCTTGGAATTCAATTTCTCAGCTATAATTATTTTCATTAATTTCTCTGTCACTGTCAATAGCTTTTCCTTCTCTACAAAGACATCAGAAGCTCCCTCTATGGTTGCATTAATTTCATTTGGATTTTGTGGTTTTTTTTTTTTTAAAGCTGAAAAAAGCAGAACAATTCCTAATATTGAAAGCCCAAACCAAAAGAAAAAGTAGTAGTAATAATAGTAATAGCTGTTGTACAGAAGCAGCAATGTAGATTCATAGTGAAGAGGGAAAAGGGAATTTCTTGCAGGCAAAGCTGAAGCATATTTGCAGCATGATATGAGCTTTAACACATTCATACACCATTGCTAATGACCAGGTGCTCGGGTGGGAATGGGATTCATATTTCTACTGAGTGAAAATTAGACCCATTTTCTCAGAGTGGGAAACTACTTAGATTTTTTACTTATTTTTAATAGAATCGTAATGCACAGAGGTTTTTTTGAAATAATGATGGGGTCTGTTGCTCTCAAAAATGCATCACTCAATTCCCATTAGTAATTTGTTTTATGTTTATTTTCCTCTCAGGCCTTTCAAGCATATGTAAAATAATTCAGCAGTTGGGTTGTGCTGTTTGTTAGGAATCCATCTGGTAAATAGTGTGGCTGCAGGAAGTTGAAACCGAAGCATTTTGACTTATGGGCAAAGAGAGTGCAGCGGCTGTTGCTGCAGCTCAGTTGCCACGTGCTACCTGTGCAAAGGGGATGGGACAGACACCAGCCCCAGGCAGCCTCTGCCAGCCCTAGAAGTGGCACTGACCCTCCCAGCTGCCTAAGCAAGGGCTGATTTTAAGTAGTGCCCTTTCCATTTGTACACTGGGAGTTTGTGCTGTCCAGTTCATTCATTTCCTGTAGGTCATGAGCAAGTTGCACTCCCTCTTCATGGTGTTCTGCCTCTCCCCTTTTGCTCTAAAAGCCGCCCACAAACATAGCAGCCATAATACACAACCAAAGCCCTTTAAAGGGCCCAATGGGTTATAAAACTGTCAAATTTTCCATAAAAGAATCTACAACAAAAAATCACAACTAAAGTACAGAGAAGTTTGTGAGTTATAACTGGATTTTTATGCAGTCATGATTCCTGTAAGAATTTCACAGTTTTGCTGGAGTTTGTAATGGTAGATGAGACAGCTTAAAACACTTCAGAACCTTTCTCCCCAAAGAGAAAATGCATCACACAATGCCATTACCAAAAAGAATATAACTCTTCATTGCCATTATAAATCACACAAAAGCAATTCCCTCCCTCATTTGGGTACACTGGGTTTCAAAAGTAAATGTAACCGTGTGGGTTTTTGGCACCACAAGTTTACGTGATTGCTGATTAAATGAATTGCAAAAAAAAAAAGCTGAAGTCAGCCCAATTTGGAGTATCTGTTCTTTTATTTTTTCCATACCATGTAGAACAGCTGATAACACTGAGAGAGCATCCCTTGCCTCCTGAGAGAAAGATGAGATGTTTCAGCCAGAATTGTGTACAGAAACTTTGAGAAGTAGCAGTTTCCTCAATTTTTCCATGGGATACTGTTATTTTACCTCCGTCTTCACTCAGTTTCCAGTTAGACTTGTGTATGTCGTGTACCGTGTAAAATTGTATCTATGTCATAGAAATACGCTGAGTTTTAAAATGCACAAGGACATATATATATACAGGCTCTCCATTAAGATAATGAAAAATTAGAACAATACAGTTATCATTCCCTTATCCATGCCTAGTTTCAGCAGGTTGCTGATCAGGCACAAGATGCTGCATTTTCTGAGAGCAGAAGGTGTAAATGCTTGGAGGACAGGGCTGCTTTGTGAGTGGGAGAGAACTTTAGGTGAAGCCATACATGATATCTCAGTGAAGGAACTTGCAAGTACCTGTGGAGGTACTAAGTGGCTTGAGTCAGAAATCAGGAGCACAGAGACTTCTTTTCATCCCAGAAACAAGTATTTCTTAACAATAAGCCTGATCAGATCACTGGAAGGCTCTCTGTTTATAGGTACAGCAAGATATTCACAGAAAATTAATGACGTGAGAAAGGTGGCTTTTTCCAGGAGCAAATAGTTAAAAGATCAATATTTTCAGTCCAAGGTTAGGGCAGACTATGTCTGAGACCACCAAGTGTGGAAAGATGCTTTCTTGTCTGTGGATTTTATTGCCAAAACTCAAAAGACCTCATGGAGAACAATCCTCAAAGGGGAAAGCATTTATTCTTGGTCTGGCAAGAATAAATGAATTAAATGGACTTTTGAGGTGGGATTTAAAAGATAATTGGACTTGAAAGGGGGAAAATGGAGAAATAGGAAGGTGTCATAAAAAGATAAATTCAAGCTTGAGAAAAAACAAAGCCACCAAAACTATATCCTGGGTTGAATGTGGAAGAAAATTAGGATGCAGAAAAAATGGAGAATCGAGACATATGTTGAGGGGGAACAGGCTGAGGGGCTTGATTTTCAGAAGGAAAAGAAAGGAAAACAGTGAAGGGAACTGGGGCTGTGTTCTCACTGACCAGGGCACAGTCCCACAGGACCTCAGCAGAGCTGGGGGTTGGTGATGGGGTCCAGGAACAGCCCTAGAAGCAGACAGGGGATGAACCCAGTAAGACCAGCAGAATGTGCTGATGGGTCCAGCATTGGTTCAAGGTTCACCCAGAAGATGGGACTGGAAAAGGCATAGCTGCAGTATAGCCCAGACATGATCTGGGAGCCCAAAGCTGAGTTACCTGGAACTCCTGGCCATGGGCAGAGGATGTGAGTAGGGCTTCCAGGTGGGGCCAGTCAGTGCCCTCAGGGGGGGCACAACCTTTCTTTTAATACAGCTGATTTTAATACAGCTAATACCATTATTACTGGGAATAATGGCAGAGACCTTACTGAGAATATCAGATACATGGGAATTAAGGCAGTTCTAGAAAGGCAGTTTTGGCACTGGATCAAATCATGTTGGGGGATTCTCATCAATCAGAATGGAAAGGAAGAAAGGAAAATATTTTAATAGAGGTGTTTGGAAGGTAGCACTCAGCAGAGCCACAGAAGAAAGCTAAGTTATAGCTTAGCTAAGGATAGAGGACATACAGAAACAGAGAGGAATTATTGTCCTTAGGAGGACAGTAAGATGGGTAGTGATGAAGAGAAAAGGATCATCATAAGGTGGTGGTCAGGGAATTGGTGCAAGGACCATATCAATATTCTTTTTCCACCAGCATTATCAACAACCAAGCTCAGAATTTTATTGTGAAACCAGTTTTGAGTTATTGGCGGCAAAAAAACAGCTATGTATTTCATGTGTAGCAGAGACAAGTAGTCTTGCCTAATCCAGCAAGGCCTCCAAGAATTTTGTAAGAATTGGGTGGTGAGGCACTGGCATAGGTTTCCCAGAGAAGCTGTGGATGCCCCATCTCTGGAAGTATTCAAGGCCTGGTTGGAGGAGGCTCTAAACAACCTGCTCTAGTGGAAGGGTGTTCCTGCCCATGGTACAGGGGGTAGAACTAAATTGTTTTTAAAATTCCTTCCAACCCTAGCCATTTTATGATTCTATAATTTCTGACCTTCCTAAAGCAGTTATCTCTGGTCTCAAACAAGATTCAAGATAATGTCAGATCATGTAAAATAAAAATCTTGAAAGGTGTTCAGAAACTGAAAGTGGAAGTATATTTCGGCATGTTCAGCTTACTTTTAGCCATTATGTTGTATGACAGACTGACTAAGCACTGACTGAGTGGGGTTTGGCTTTCTGCCCACCACTGTCCCATTAGCCTGAGCTGTTTATGACCTGTGTTTGTCTCAATGCCTCTCATAGATACTGGTAATCTAGAAGTCTGTTTTCATTACAATCTGATTCTAGGAATTAAAAAACCATATGTAATCATTAGATTATGACTGGCATGCTGTAGTCACAATAGTTGCTGGAAGGCCATGCCTGCTTAATAAGCTGCTCAACTCAGTTATTTGGGGTACGTTTGTAGGAAGAGGTTGTAAGTGTAAAGTGTAGATATAATAATTAGGAAGAATAAGATTGTCTAAATAACTCAACTGCTCTTGCAAGTCAGGAAGCTTGACGTGCTGCTCCTGTCAGGGAGACTACAATTCCCCACATGCTGGAAGGCGGGCTCAGAAAAGCTGTGCATGGAAAGAAATGGCTGAGCCAAATGTTTTGTAAAAACAAAGTAAGATTTGAAGAAAGAGACCCTGAATTAAATCAGGCAACCTATTATGTGTGGCTGGAGTCTGCTGGAAGGAGCCAGACTCCAGCATTTAAAGTCTGCTTACTATATAATTTAGGGTAGTAAGGTGAATTAAGGATGAAGCATTAGCTTCAGCGTGGAATTTTTATTCTGATCACTGGAGCCTAAAGTTATTAAAGGAACAAACACAGTTATGATGTCCTAGGGGACTGGCACACATATAAATCTGGATATGCTGCCTGTTTCTCACAAAGCATATGTATGGATCTGTATGCTGCCTGCTCTTTATTTTAACTAGGTTTGCTGCAGCTGTTGTTCTGAAAAGAACTATCTAACAGTCTGGGAAAAGAGAGGCTGCAGAAATCCTCAATGAATATCTATTAAGAAAAATAAGTCTCAAATAAATTTCTTCTGTGTATGGTTAAAACTCCTGTCCCTTGAATAAGAACAAAGAACTATCCCTTCTCTAGCACTAGATTTTTTCCTAGTTCCCAGTTAATAAACTTACAGTTCCATAACAATTTCATAACAACTTATTCTTCCTCTGTTTCTTAAAAATGATGAGAACCTATTTTCATGAAAAGTAGGGACATAAATGCTTTCCGAAGAACAAAAGCCCATAATCTTTACATTTAACTAGTATATGTGATTTTCAGATTGGCTTTTATGAAAATATTTTAAGCATCAAGTAGTTTAGCAATACCTATTATCCATACACAAGAATACCCTAACTCTCAATCTTTTAGCTGACTAATAATGATGTATATACATTATATTAATTGTACAAGACTTGATCTGACTGTCTTGACTTCAGTGTTTGTGGATATTCTCAGTTCAGTTGATGGAAGAACAGAGACAATTTCTGCCAGGCTGAGCCTGGGAATCTTAGATGAAATAATTCAAACAATTATTATCTCTTTCTGTAACCATTGTTTATAGTTTTGGTTCTCCACAGTGTGCTATTCATAGTCACTAATAATGTGAGATGTTTGTACTTTGAGACCAATCAGGTCCCACTTAGCGAGTGAGACTATATTTTGCAGCTTCTTGCTAAATAAAAAAAAAATTATTCTTTTGCCTTCTGATCCACCTGAAGACTGGAGTATTTCTGTCCCTGACTCAACAGTGTCAAGTGTTGTCAAGGCTGACTACCTTACAGAGTCTGTAGTTTTTAGAGGTATCATCAGAAAAAAAAAAAAAAAATCAGGTTTTTCTGATACAAAAGGATAGACCATTAACCTTTGAAGAGGCTCTCACAATGTGTCACCAGCCTCCAAAGTTGTCCTGTGAGGCACTGCCCATCTCTGTTGCCTGTAACTGAGGCTCTCTCCCTCTCTTCCCTCTTGTCCCTCTCCAGTTCCATATTTTAACTTTCTAGGAACCCTATTGGGCTGCTTCTTGTGTTCCCATCTCCTCCTCTCTCACCTGCTAGTAGTATTACCATCCAAACTGTCCAAAAGCTGTCAGTCACCTTCCAGGCTACCTTATTTTTGTGCGTCCCTACGTCCCAGTTTTGTACCTTTGCCAAGTACCTCCTGCTGTTCCTGATCCAGTTCCTTTGGTTTCACTTCCATCTTCAGCTTCCTCCTCTTCTGCTTAAGTTCACTGCCATAGAACTGAAATGAAGCAACTTCCAGTATCTCCCTAAGACACTATCTGTAATATTCACAGGTTAAAGGGAAAAAAGAGAAAGAAAACCACAGGACCTGGCAATCAGCGACTTGGTTCTCTTACTTCAGAAATTTGAGATTTTAGAGTTGTTTTAAGGCAGTGAGGTTAAAAATATTGGAGGTATGATATAAAATAAAGCATAGCTGTATTAAAAGAAAGGTTGTGTCAGAATAATCTGTTACTCTCCTGAGAAAACAGCTGGTTTCCCAAGGATGAAAACTTTAGCAGATATTGTCCACCTTGACTTTTGTAAACTGCCACTAGGGAAAGTATTTGTGAAGATTTGGGTTCATAGAATTGGGGAATTGATAGAAAACTTGTCACAGACATCTTTTGTGAAAAATTCTTTCTTTAGGATTTTTCCTTCTTCTGGGAAGCTGAGGCCCCAGAAGAAGAATGTAAACAATGCTTATTTCCTGCTGTGGAATGCAACAGGTGCACCTGTGATTGGCCCATGTTGCATGTTTACAATTAAGGGCCAAAGACAAGCTCCCTCTGGGACAGAATCAGGGAGAGCTCCTTTGTTGATTTCATTCCTATTCTATTCTTAGCATAGCAGCTTCTGAACTTTTGTCTCTATTCCTTTTAGTATAGTCTTAATGTATTATATATCATAAAATAATAAATCCAGCCTTCTGATCATGAAGTCAAGAGTCTCATCTATCTCTTCACCCCTGAGGAACCCTTGCAAAGCCCAGTAATAAAAACTGACTAGAGGGCAAACAGATTGCATTGAAAGGGGATGTACTGGATCAGAGGAGACTTTGGACACTGTGATTTTTTGGTGATGCCACAAAAACTGAGTGTGCCAGTGGAATTTGTCATTGACATTTTTCTGGATTTTTTTTTAGGGGGTTTAACATGGTGACTGTGGAGCTGCACAGTATTTTAATTATAAATGTTTCCATCTTGATCACTGGCTCTTCTGTGACTTTGCTCTGAGTTGCTTGTTCTGATTCTGTGAGCAGCCTCCCATCACCTTCTATCAGCTGGGAGTTCCTTGGAAGGACTTCATGAGGAAAATGGGTGCATGAGGATTAAGTGTAACACCATTATGAATCAAAAAAAAGAGAAGAAAAATGCATCTGCATTATCTTAACCTCCCACTGATTTTTCCAGTCTTCTCAGTGTGGACAGAACAAGTCACAGGACAGAGCACTTTAAATGAGTATTTTAAGTTAAAAGTGTTTGGATGTGATGGCAATACTTCATTGCTAGTGCCCTGCCAGACTCCTGCTACCCTTCTGTACAATTTTGGGATTTATCACATACTTGGAAAAGAACAAGATGATTATGTTCCATTTTTCTTCAAAAAATGCATTCTCATGAAGAGAAACGGAGTAAAACCTGTGGTTTATGCTAACAGTACTAGCAGAGCACTGAAGACATACAGGAACTTTTCAATATAGAAGAAAATCAGTTCTCCTCAATATAGAAGAAAATCAGTTCTCCTTAGGTTCAGATTATGACCAAAATCAATAAGCGTATTATTTTTTTTCCCCATGGATATTATCTACTTACTTTCTAAAAGCTTTACTTAGAATAAAATAGAAATGCTTTGCAGGGTGATCTGAAGCAAATGTTGGAGTGCAATGCCAGTTCTCGTGTGGGAAATACCTGGTGAACCCACTAAGCCACCTCATCTTCTTTTACATCTCCTAGACCTGTAGGTAAATAATATCCCAACTGTGCAAGGCTAAGTGAATAAGTATCAGCAAGTAAAACATACACAGAGGACAAGATTAATAAAAAATGGATGGCTGTCATGAGGTCCCCATTTAAGAGCAAAGACCACGGTTTCATGGGTAGGTACGTATAGAGAAAAATCATTGTAGGGCACAAGAGCTGTCAGAGTACCCAGAAGCATCAGAGGATAGTGATAGGGAATCAGTGCAAAAGCTGGAAACAGTGTCTGTCAGCTCTCCTGTTTTAGTATGTACCAGTTTTCTAAATCCCGTCTCTCAGTCTTCTCTAGTGTGCACGTCATTCAAAAGTTTAATATTACAATATTCACACATTAATCGTGATTGTCCCCATACCCAGCTTGGCCTGGTCTTGGGAAAGTATGAAATTGATTTATACAGCACAGCCTGAAAAGCAAAAAAATTGTTGGATTACCATACTGTGGTACACAGTAAAAATGTAGTGTTATCTAGGGAAGCCTGTAGCTGTTGAAAGCATAAATATCAACACCCCAACTCATACCCTTGAGTATTTAATTCCTGCATCTTACAGAAACAAGGATCTCTGCAGAACAGTGTGACATTTCATCATTTTGGATTTGCTGTGATGAATAATATTATATGCTATTGGTCTAGAAGAAGTATTACTATAGTAACTAGCTCATGATTCATTTTTGGGTTTTTTGTTTTTTGGCTTTTTTGTTTCCTAAGGGTTGCCTGTCTAGACTAAGATTGTTTAAACTAACTCATGGTAATTAATTTTTTTCAGAGTGCTAAGTATATAGGACAGATAAACAGCAATACTTAGATACTGCTTTTTGAAAAAAACAGCAGGCCCATAACATGCTTGAAATTATGGGTATATTGTTTTATTTGTCACATTTTTATTAGTTGCTTTCTATGCTGTTATTGATCCAGTTTAGTGACCTAAGGCTGGATTCCCACATTAACAGTATTGCAACTCTAATGAAATCCTATGACACCTAATATATAAAACGCTACATCTGAGGATGAAAACAGAAATGGGGTTGGTTGGTTTAAATCCAAGTAATGAGCTCACTTTTTCATTTAAATCAGTAAAAAGAAAATCTTGGCATAAGTGATGTATTAATATTTTATAGTCTGGATTTGTACATATTTAATTCCTTATGATGATGCTTATGGATCACCATCCAAAAGCACACATTGGCAAATATCATCTTTATTACAGTTCCTTATCAGCAAAATGAATAGGAGAATGTGTTAGGTATTTGCCCATTTACTGAAGTATATAGAGAGATTTTACTGCATTCTTGTTTTTATTATGGTAAAAGGTGGTGTTTGACTATTTTTTAAAACTGAATTGTTTAAAAAATTAGTCATCCTTGTCAAACCATGTTTACAATTTTTTGTAGATAGAAATTAGAATAAGTAAATGAAATAGAAAATAGAATAAATAAAATACATAGAAATTAGAATTTACAGATATTCAAGGTTCCGATAAGAAATGTGGAAGTACCATTTCCAAGAAGAACCACTTTAAAGTAGTTTAAATTACCTTAAGGATAATAAATATGCACACAGATAAGCTTATTTAAGCACAATTTTGTATTTTAAATTAACTTAAAAACATGAAATATTATTGGAAATTGAAGAAGTCATTTATTCTCACATGCTTCTTTTTTACAGAATAGGAAAAAACCTCTCTGGTTTTATACCTTTTTTCATTTCTTGTGGAGTTTGCAGCTTGAATAAAACTAGTCATTAAACTTAATTAACTGGATAAATGGAGATTCAGAAAATATTCACTCTATATTTGCAGAAAGGTGACCAAACTTTGTCTTCAGGTTTTTAATTATTTCTGCCTAATACTTGATTTGAGCTCACCCCAATCTAGGCCTTAGAGTACCAGTTTAATAATTTTCAATTACTTTGTTGGAAAAATAAATATCCAGTTTAAGAGTTTAGGAGCTGGGAGAAGGTTGTGGAATTTATTGTGTGGTAAATGGGGTTTTATTCACCCTGAATCATATCCCACAATAGCCATGGTAACTTTCTGTAACAAAAACACAGAAGATGTGAGCTCTGTCAGCAGAACCAGCAGTACATTTGCTCTCTGCGCCTTGTTTTTCATTTAAGTGATGGCAAGTTCAGAGGATCACAGAGCAGCATATGACATTTCATACGGGTTCATAAATTATGCAGTTAGACTTTTTACTCCCAGGCTTTTGTAATCCAACAAGTGCTTCTTGCATTATAAATGAAATGGCTTATTTACAAAGATGGCACAGCTATATTAAGTGTGAGAAGTTGTGATTAAAGGGATAAGCCTGTGCTGTTTAAGATATTAATTAGAAGAAACTCTTTCTCCAAAAGAAACAAGTGGTTTTTTTTTAGTTTGCTGTGGGTTTACTGAAGTGCTTTGCTGATTGTATTCTGAACCACCTTCTTTTTCCAGCAATTTTAAATGGTTTTTCCGTGTGTATTAGCCTAATGTCAAGGCAATAAAAGAATCCTGCATCAAGGTTCACATCCAAAATTCAAAATGGTGAGGGTTTCTATGGGTAGGAAATTCAGCTTGTTCCCTGCTGCCTGACACTGGTCAGGCACCAGCTGGGATGTGCTGTCTGCTGTGAGTGTTGAATGGTAATTGCAGTGACCCCTGAAAGAAAGATGCTGTTACTACATCTGCAGTCATCTATGCAGGGCCTATCAACCTGCCCTGCTGACGTTGCAGCTTGTGCTTCTTTTTCCCTGGTGGTATTCCCAGGCAGAAGCAGTTCCTGGGTGACTCCTAGAAGATCCATTTTGTCCTCTGAGGACACTTTATCCTGCTTGTGGCTCCTCACATTCCATCCCCTGTACCCTCTCTGGAGGGAGGAGCAATTCTTGGGCTTTCTAGGGAGATGTCAGTTTGTTTTAGCACAAAAATGCCCAGGGACTTGTCATACTTTAGTAGGGATTTTAAGGTTGAGCTGATCATTGCCCTTAGGAACATCTTTGAGTGACTGCTCCTTTCCAAGGGCCCATTGAGAAGAGGAGAGAGAGAGAGGTGGTGGGCATAGTGGTGGGCAAGATTTGGGATCACAGTGGTCTTCTAGGAGAGTGCAAGGCCAGGTCAGGTGTTGGCTGACAGTGGGTTGTGGTGAAGGAGGATGGAGAACACAGATGGGAGGCCGGGGTTGTGGGAGAAGATGAAAGATCAGAAAAATGAGGAACTGCAAATGAGTGAACCTTTCAGCCTTTTGAATGACCAATTGCCTCTCTTGGAGTCTGCTGCTCTTCATGCAGGGCTTGCATGTTCATTTTTTACTGCAGATGGGTCGGTTTGGTGCTCAGGAGCTGCATTACACACTGATTTTCTTTTTTTCTGCTATGATGCTCTTGTGTTATAAGAAGGATGTTGTGTTGTAAGTAGCTTAACGGTGTTCTTGATTTGATAGATCAGTTTGTGACTTAAGCAAAATACCTGTCCTTGGAGGTCTTTTTTGCTGTTCTGTTTCTCCTACAAAGTAATTTGAGCTTCTCTGTCTCTTCCAGTGGCTTGTTAGTCTGCCCTGGGTAAGGCTTAGCCCAATGAGGAGTGATATGCAGCCATGCTGGGAGTGTGTTCTGCAAGGGTAGCAAGGGAGGCTGTGATTCACATCCTGAACAAGGCACAGCTTTGCAAAGCTGCTGAAGTCTCAGGGAAGCTTAACCATTACTGACCTTTCAGGGATTAAGGAGAGTTTAGATTTTAGCAGGCATTTCACTAATGAAATCATAGCTTTATAATTAAATTTCACTTCCAAGTCTAGATGCTAATCAAAGCACATCTTCCTTTTCTTGTTCCTAGGGTGCATGGATAGTTCAATTAACATCAGCAGCAGCAAGGAAGCATAAACAGCCAGAGGCACACAGTGCTGTGACTGCATGGCTTTCACAGAAACAGGGCAGAAACTCCTGAAGGGATGAAAACAACTTTTCCTTTGTACAAGACAAGCAAGCCCTTGGCATGTTTACACTTGTGGCCCTTCTGTTTTAGTTCCAGAATGGCTTTTTATTGAGAGCTGGCCTAAAATAACCTGCTCCTGCAGTGTTTACAGACTCCTTCTAAAATGTGTGTGCAGGCAGTCTGGTCCTGCCACAGTCTGTGAAGCCTCTGCTTCCCCCTGCTTCTGGTTGAGACAGATTTAGTGAACCCAAATGCAGATGTTGATGTACAAGAAGCCCGTTCTCCATCCTGGTGAAGACAAACACTGAAAATACTCTCTGTCTTGAATATTATTGCACATTATATGTCACTTTTCATTCACTGGGTGTATATAACAAAATGGAATGAGAGTGATGCCTCTGTTTAAGAATGAGTGAAGCCAGTTCTGAGCTCACATGGATCAGCAGTGTGTCAGTGAAATGTTTTATAGCAGCTTTAGAGGCAAAGAAGTCCATCAAATCTAGATTAGAAATCACCTTGCCAGCACCATGAATTTACAAGGAGCTATAAGATACAGAGGTGAGAGAAGAGGGGAAACAAGGAAAACAAAACACGCAACTGAGAAAAAGAAGCAGAGAAAAATAGATTTATGGGATGAACTGAGGGGCTCTTCCTCCTGCCTTTTTTTAAGCATGTCTGAAGCTCAGTTGTGGCTGTCACAATTTCTTGTCATCACACATATGTAATGTTCCCCTGGATTCCAGCATTTCAGGCTTTTCATTGGGGATGAGATGAATAATTTTAAGTTTGAGAATGTATAATGCAGAATTCTTGGAGCAATCTGATCAAGTTATTTACAATGGTTCATTTTATACCCCAAGGAGGACATTGCTCATTTTTCAGTCTTCTCGTTAATTTTACATTATTTTACCTGACTGACAATACCAAGAAATTTAGGTAAAGTAAGCACCATATAATCTGCTTGAGGGTTATCCAAATCAAGAGCATTGCTATTTTCTGGTTGGTCCAAGAGTAGAAAAGTGGTAAATTGGTAAATACCAACCCCAAAATATATTCTGTATCAACTGCATGCTTTGTTGATGATGATGACCTTATGTGCTCATTAACTTTGCCAAGAAGACATTATTGTCCATGAAATTTTACACAATATCCCTTAAATGTACTGTGATACAGAAAGTCTGCAATTTGGACCAAATATTAACCTATTTTGATTACTGAAATAGTCAGTTCCAGCAGTAATTGTGTAGTGTTTACTTTAGGGATATAAAGCCATGCAATAGCATTCCATAAAGTTGCTGCTAATGATGTAGTATTGATTATGATGGCTGCTGGCCTTACTAAATTTTTACTATATAGGCAACATGAAAGTTTACTTCTTTATTTAAGAAGTGTGTTGTATAATTTTTACTAGTAGGTAGTGATGATGATTTCCCCTTCCCTCCTTTTAACCATGAGAAAAAGTCCAGTAATCTTTTCCCCAAAGACTTATTGAAGGGTTTGTCAAGAAACAGAAGCCATTGTAGTTCTGAGTTACTTTCTATCTTACCTGATATACCTTTTACCTAATGGATAGCAGCTTTTTATTATAGCTGAAAGACTGGCTTTCTCTTCCAAAGACCTATATGATGGCTCCAGCTGAGCAGATTTTTGGCTTTTTTTATCAGGTTCTAAAGGGATTAGACCATAAGATGGCTATAGCATCTCATCTATTATGTAGGATTACTCCTACCATTAGAAAATTACTGTGTCACAACTTGGAGTAGCTGCTCTTAAATGCATAGTTTGGAAAAAGAAAAGAAAACAAAGATTGTGAGAAAAAAAATTTACCAATATATGTCACTGAAGACATATATTTAAATTTTTTTTTTATAGGGTGGAGCTTAACTAGATGAGATAGTATGGATAGGATTATTATGTAAAGGGTCTAATTCTGCTATTATTAAGAAGAAATGGAAGATGGCAATTCTCAGGGATGTTTGAGCATTATTGTTCTTGAATACTGTACCAGAAAGTTTATACTTAAATTGGAAAAGACTGATGGACTTAGCTGTCTGCTAAATAAGCTGTTGAAACTTCAGCACAGCTCTTGTGCAAGAGAGGAGCAGGCCTGGTGAAAATCAGAGCAGTTCCTGGCTTCTCTGGAATTCTCTGGTGGCAATTGCCCCTTTGGAACACCTGCAGTGCCTGTTGTGCACTGGGACATCCTCAGCACAGGGGCAGCCTTCCCATACCTTCCTCATACCTCCTTCTTCCCAGCCCCAGCACAGCCCTGCCTTCTCTGCTTTGTGCCTGGATCATCTACACTTTCATAAGAAGCTTGACATCCAGGTGCCTTCCATTGTTTCCAGCAGGACTTTGATTTGAGCTGCATCTACTGTTCCTATCTATGGAGCTAAGATGGGGTTAGGGACTTATTTGCTTTGCCTTCATGGCTTTACCATGAGATGCTACTGTATTGTGTGTGCCATCTGCCTAATTGGCTCTTCCCTGAGGCTTTTTCCTTCTTCCTTGCTTCAGGAACAAGCCAGGAAGCGGTGATCCTCTGCTGAGTCCGTGTGTCATCTATTATGCAGTTACTGAGTAACTGCTGTCTGCTGGCTCTGTAGAAACCAGAGGGTGCATAATTCAATTTTCCCATTCGTGTTCCAGTTTCTACTTGGGAATTCCCCTTGGGGATAGATAGATTTGTCTGCTTGCTAACCGCACTCAACAAAAAGAACCTGAGAGACCCACACACTGCAAAAGGATTCCAAGGAAGAATGGAAATCTTTGCTTGTGGAGGGTCACCAGAAAAGTGGCAGTAGGGTCACAAAATTAGCCTGCTCTAGGGAAGGAAACATTTTTGCCTTCCATGTTTGGTTTTGTGCTGACAAGTGTAAAAATCTCTAACTTTGCATATTTGACTTTTTGAAAACTGAGAAATGAGCTTGGCTCATTTTTTTTACCAGGCAAATTGTGTGTGACCTCAGCACCTTTCCTTTTCGTGTGCTGTTGCAGAGGCAAAGTAGTAGGCAGCAGTGTAATTTTTCCTGATGCAGCTAGTGAGAAAGGACATATATCTCAAGGAGAGTTACAGTATTCCTCCCCTGACTGCAAATTCCGAGACTACTGAAGTAACAAAATTGATCTAAATGTCATGTTATCCCTTGGTTTAATGGGAAATAATTAAGATCTTCACTGACATTATTAAAGGATGTGGGCTTGCTGTCTGGAGCATAAGAAGCTTCTTTTTAATCTCCAGTAAAAATGGGCAGCCTTTCTCTGTTAATAAGTATTGCCTACAGCGTGTAATCCCAGGATCATAATGACTGTGCTTCTCCTTGTTCATCCCATTGGCAAATTACAGAGTCTGGGGTGATTTACACTGGAGGACTTGAGCTGAGGCAGATGAGCCAGGCGTGGGTGGAATTCAGGGATGTATTTGACTTGGCCACTGCACTGATGCTTCAATTCCCAGGATGAACTGCACTGGAGGAGGAGTGAAGCTGCGCAAGAGCAGCTGCTTTGCTGCTCTTGTGCTGTTTCAGCCAGGAGAGGGGATGCTGGGGAAGTGGAGAGGTGTTGGAGCACTGCAGAGGGGCGCAGGGTGGCTGTTGGTCATGGAATTTGGGCTGGGTTCTGTCCATCACATCACCTCCTGGGAATTACAGCCTGGCTGGGGAGTTCAGCAAAGGACCTGGAAATCCAGGAATGTGCAATCCACCCTGGTGACTCCACAGTGTGTCCTGCCTCTGCTCACAGAAACAGGTGATGGGACATAGGACACAAGTGGCTTGATGTAGGCCTCCTGCTTCTTCACTAGCAGCTGTCAGCCAGGTGACTGAGCAGAGATATTCAGTGCTCAAATGCAAGAGCCCTTCATCACCTTCAGTGCTCTCCATTTGGCTGCCACAGCATCACAATGAGCCCTTGGCAGAGGGAATGATTTAGCTTCGGGAAATGGAGATTTATTTCAAAAAGTCCTTTACTGTAATATCTTCCTTCTCTCTGACTGCACCGTGGAGGCATCTGATTCTTATTATGCAGGAAGTAGCTGAGGCTGTCTGATACAATTCTTTTAAAATCAAAACACTAAAATTACCATCCAATGATTTTAACACTTTCCAGGCATCCCTCCCGTCAGCATTAATTGCCCCCCTCCTGTTCCTGTTCCAAAGCTATTTGCTCTTTCTGTACGCAGCCCTTGTTCACTGCTGCACTAAACCTTTGCTGCTTTGCAGTAAAGAAAGCTTCCACTTATGCAAATGGCATTGAAATGAGTTTGAGAAAGTGATAAACAATCACATTTATTGATTGCAACTGTTGGGGTTTAGTTTGTTATTTTACAGTTAATTTTGTAGAGGTAATGGACTTTAAAATTCCCTTCTGGTGTCAATGGAGTAATACAGCACTCCCATAACAATGTGTGGAAAGTGTGGTAGGGCCACCAAGCCAAAGAGATAAGAGGGTCGCATTCATCTAACATCACAGTGTCCCTTTCCCCTGTGGCAGATCTCTCTCCCATCTTGAAATCTCACTGTACTTAGCAATTCTCCTATTTCAATTACTGTGTCTTTGGATGGCAGTTAAGTTTCATGCCCCCTTATTTTCTCTCCTCTCTGGTTCTGACACATTATTATTCTTACTAGTGGCTGCATGAGGCCTCCAAATTCCCATAGTCCCCAGAAGTGATTACAGACACATTACTGAGCAATCCCCACTGGTAGGCTGGGTCAAGTGCTTTATTTTTATCCAGGGCAGCTACCAAGGAGTGTTGTTGACTTTTGCTTCATGCAGCTACTTGCTGCATGAAAAGACAGGAGTACTTCTGTCACCTGAGCATTTCAGCTGGGGGTGGGTCGTCTCCAACCCTGGAGTACCTGGTACCCAAGCAGATTTGCTAGTGGTCAATATGGAAGGTACAAGGTCCTTGTGAAGGTAATGGATAAAGACAGAAAAAGCATGAGAAGTAAATGAGCACAGTTGAATTATATCTTTGTCTGACACAGGGTTTGATGACCTGCAAGCATGTGCTGATCCTGGGGCTCCTGAACATGGCTACAAGACGCCCAGTGCAGGTGTTTTCTTTGAAAGTGTGGTGGTCCGGTTCCATTGCCAAGAAGGATATAGGCTCAATGGTACTTCCAAAAAACTTTGTGTGAGACACTTTAATGGCTCCCTGAACTGGAAACCCAGTGATAAACCTGTGTGCCTACAAGAAGGTAAGTTAGTTTTCTTCAAGGTGTTCACCACATCAGTTCTTCTCACTTGTCCATGTACCATGTCTGTCTGTCTCTGGACAAAACACAACAGGCTGGAGTCCATTTCACTGTGTCTTGTTGGATACATACTTTAATTTTCCATCCCTAATTCTCCTTTGTTAGTTAAATTTGTACCATGAGAGGCTGTGTGTATTGAAAGGAACATAAAGAAATGTGAAAATAGAATTTAACCTCCCTTTTTAACTAGCTACAAATTGATGCAGAGAGGAAAAACAACCTCCATTGTAAGTTAACATGTAACTATTTGTTAAAGCTGCCCACTTAATATTCCTTTCTGCAATATTTTACTAGAAAAATGCAATCAGTTTCCACTGCTACTGCTCCTGCTAATCAGGAATTTTAAACAATAGTATTGGGTGATGTATGCATGAGTCAAGTAGCAAAATCGAATACACAGAGGCTGCAAAAGTTTAAAGCCAGGGTAGAAGTTGACTCTGAGATAATTCAGACTATTATGGCATAACCATTTATTGTATATTTGAAATTGTATTTGGTTTTAAATACTTAGGATGTTTCATTGCTTTCTTCTTCTAGGTCTTAGAGGCTGGATTGATTTGATTTTATAACTGTAAATTTTTGCCAAAGTACACCCAAGCAACACAAATTATTTATTTCCCCAAGTATATTAAAGATATAACCTGTCCTTGTTGTTGATTTATTTTTGGTCAACAGAGCTATTAAAGTCAACAGACATGAAAAGTGTTGGTTAAATAAAGTGTTTACATTTTAGTGTTGTGAGTTCTCCACTGAAGACATTAGTCATTGCCTCATTGTCTTCATGCTGGAGCAAGATAAATTCTACTTCAGGTTACCTTTCACCGTTTGAAATAAATACATGGACTTTATTCAGAGGTAGTTGAAGACTTATGTGACTCACAAACACACTTACTGCATAGGATCATGCATCACTTAGCCTTTATAAAAACTGCAGGTACTTGTTTGTGATCCTGGGGGGTAGGTGTGAGAATCCTGTGCCAGGACAGGGATGTGACATGACAGGGACAAGCACGGCCTGGGAAGACCACACTCAGGAGATGCATGTGAAGGGAACAACTCTAAACAGCAGCCAGTGTGAAAGTAATGCATGAGATAATGGAGAGAGTAGCCAGAGGCAGCTGGTAAGGAGTGCATGGGCTTTCAGGCAGCTGGCTGGTTGGCAGGAGAAATTTTGGTTAAGTATGTTCTCCTGGACAGCTGTGAGGCCATGGGCTACAGAGCCATAAGGGACACAGTCGTGAGCTGTTTCATCAGGTGACAGCTGATGTCTAGAAATAAAGGCAAAGGGGTGCCAACAGCACCTCATCATGTGGCCGCATGGGTCAGCTTTGAAGAAATAACCTGATGCCTTTAAAAATAACTATGTATGAAAGACGTGACCTCTTCTGTGACAGCCACTTTTCATAAATGACCTTGTTTGTCTCCTGCCATGGTTATTTAAGAAAAAATATAGCGTGACAGCAGCCTGTGTCTAAATTGGCTATTGGAACTACCAGAAAAAGCTTTAATGGTTGGAAATTCTGTTTCCTTAAGCACAGCAGGAAGCTAGGAATGTTGATGTGAATCTTTGAAATGTTGCCTGTATAATCCACTGCAGTTTTTAAAATAAGCATTAATGTTTTTTATTAAATATTCAAACCTCTTCCCTCCATCCCAGTGGAAATCTGTGGAGGAAGTTTCTGATCACAATGCCATCAGCAACAAAACTGTCACTAATGTCAGTGTGATCAACATTCGAACGAGACGTTTTCAAAAAAGAAAGAAATTGGAAGATGAGAATGTGATGGATGATGTGGCAACAGTTGCTTTAGAGATAATAATTACTTTCCAGCATAGAACACTTAAAAAAGATTGCTAGCCAATGCTCTGATCAAGTAAAACACTTAAGCTGGAGCATAACTGTAATTATGTGATTAGTCTTGTTAAAGTTCTTTGCTCAAAATAGGC
Organism: Ammospiza nelsoni; assembly: GCF_027579445.1. Lineage (NCBI taxonomy): Eukaryota > Metazoa > Chordata > Aves > Passeriformes > Passerellidae > Ammospiza > Ammospiza nelsoni. The sequence goes on from NC_080635.1 coordinate 18,499,515, forward strand.
AGATGCAAAAATGCTTCTTATTACTTGGACCAAAGAGTAGGACCCTGATTTAGGATTTAGTGAATCAAGTGCTTAAGTACTTCCCTGATTAACATTATTATAATACCTCAGGTATTAGAATACAGCATTAATTCTTCTTTCCATTGCGCAATAGCAGCACTGATTCAGAAGAAATACTAAGTAAAGGCTCAGTGGCAGTCCATGAGGCCTAGGCACTGGCTTAAGTGATTTTTAGAACTGATCCTTTTGCACACTGGGAGCAGAATATTGAGAGAGGGTCGTGGTAGAGAGGAGGACAGTGTAGGAACATGGCACATCTGGATATGAGTTAAGAGAGAATCACAGGGTTTGTGATTCTCAGCTGTCTAATGACATACATAAAAGTTTTCATTGCAGAAGTTCTGTAATGATATATAGAAAGAAATTTGAAATTTCTAGCAACTGCTGGAGAAGGGAGAAGTTGATGTTTTCCCATTCATCATTACCTATCACAAGGTGAAATAAACTTTATGCTGCACTTACCATTTATGGTGGGGTGTGGCTGCTCCGTGGGCTATGGTACGCTCTCCACGCCTCTCATCCCAGCATATTTCAATATCAGGCAGTGCCAGCTGAGCTTAAACACTGAAAACACTGTACTTTGGAGTTCATTTACTCTCAGGAGTTTGAATTCAGAGAAGGATAATTTTATATCTATATGTTATGTATGTTTAATTGTTGTTATGTGTTTAGTAGCACAATTTCTAATCACAAATGGATGCTATTTACAAAAGGAAGCAAAGCAACCTGTTTCAGAATGTAACTGATTTTAGATCTAATACGTTTGCCTAGAGCTCTTCACCCAATCTGTTTGATTTTATAGGTCTGTCATGTCTTGTTAAGAGGCAGGAGATTCTAAGTGTGAGGACGAGAATGAAGTTGCATGACTTGGTGCCCAATAAATGCCCTGTCAAAAATCTGTATGCTTAGAGTTACGTTCTTATGTTGATCTACAGCATGGTGTGACTGTACCTTTCATCAGCTCTAATACAGTTATGCACATAAATACCAAACCTCTGAGGTAGGAATTTTGTATTTACTGTTTAAGAGCAGTATGTCATGTTGTTCACACTTTAATCTAATTTTCTCCCACTGTGATAATGTGGCTGCTGAGGCTGTTGCCCTACTTGGAACTCTTTCCTGTGAGATTGAATCTAAATTTACAGTCTGCATGAAGATGGCAATGAAGCAAAGAGCTGTGTCCTCCTCTCCCTGTGCTTCTGCAGGCAGAAACTTTGGAGATGCTCTCAGTGCCTCATTCTCCCACTGACAAGGCTGATAAAGCTGCAGTGAAAGTAGTAGGCTAGTACATGACTTGGCTACAGCTTTCCTGTAGGACATTTAGCCCTCCATTTGCTTTGCCTTTGTCCCTGAGTTTATGAGATGACTGAAGTATTTTTATTTTTCCATCTCTTATCTGTCTTGCCCAGTATTTGTTGATTCTTAACCCTGATTCTGAGCACTCTGTGACATTTGTAACCAGGCCACTGCTCAATGGGCACAGATCTTAGGTGAAATCTCTCTGCATTGTTGAAATACCAGCAAAGACAATAAAAAGAAATGGTTATTTAATATGCACTAAAACACTGTGTTTGCCATCCACAGAACAATCCTAGTAACACAGTACTATGGATTTAACACTAGTAAAAAAACCAAGGGACAATATTGCTCTTAAATGCTTACTTTGAAGAGAACAGAATGTAGATGAGCTGTTCCTGCATCAAACCAATTCTTCGTGATATTCCTTTCATCCTTCCTCCCTGTTTCTTTCTGTTCCAGCCTGACAGTGGTGTGACTCAATGTAGTCAAGGCTAATTCAGAGACTTGTCAGTCTCTGACAAGTAGATACAGTAAGATACACAGGAGCACCAGACCTCTGCATTTGAATTTACATACAGGTAGCAAACAAAACAGTGCCAGAGCAGGGATTGGGCAGTTCTTCAATTGTACACACTCTTACAGTGTTGTAAAGGTCCTTGACGTGGTTTGGACCTGCATCTGTCAGGGCAGTACTCCCAAGTAAATCCTGCAAGCACCTTCTTGGATTAACATGGACCAGGGATAATTTTTGGATGGTAAGAGCTCACCTGCAATAGATACAAGACTTCCCAGGCCAGCTGGTACCCATGGATGATGTGGCTATCTCCATGCTGTCTAGGTCATGCCTTCCTTCTCAGTTGCTATTGTGGTCCCAGTGCTCTTGGGAGGAGGTAGGGTGATCTTTCTTCCCCATGGGGTGGAAGGAACAGTTCTGAAAGGTTCTGCTGGTTTGCACCTGAGCAAAATACTCTAACTATATTGTTTAATGAATTTTATTCTTCAGACCAATCTTCTGTGATGGGGGACACTCTTGGTTTGCTAAAGCCAAGAGTTCCTAATGTACAAATCTTCATGAAAGTTAGGGCAAGGTGAGCTCTTGTCCCTGTCAGGCTGTTAGGCCTGTTGGCTCTACCCCACCTCTTTCTGCTCCTGCAAGATAAGAAATGTGTCCTTTTGGCTGGCCTATTTAGATACTCACACAGTAGATTTAAGCAGATGATGTAAAACTGCCAGAAAAGAGTGTAAGTCATAGCCTTTGCTGCTTGATGCTGGTTAAAGACCATATATTCCCTTAAATGGTTTAGCAGCTTCCGCAGATTTGCTGAGAAGGACTTAGAATAAAGTATTTTTTAGGACAGGACATTTTAAAATTCAGTCACTTCCTTCTAGCTTTTCCAAGCAGATTTTGTGCCAGCTAATCCAGTTGTTCGTGGGAGATGGCTACTGCAGCTTATGCCTCAGTGCTAAATATGAATTCAACCAGTGGGAAAGCATTTGCTTGCAAGGCATCAGGAAAAAGAGCTGTAATATTGTGGTCCATTGGTCTGGTGTTTAGCTGGGGCTTGTAATAAGCCTGTTATCAAAGTCAGCCAGGATGTGGAAGGTGGAGGACAGTGCAGTGAGCAACTTATCTCCATTCTCTGCCAACATCTACCCGGTTAAAGTGATCTCATCTACAGCTGTTCCTTGGAATAATAGGGATGGAGTTGCTGTGATAGATCATTGTTACAGAATCCATTTCCTCCGCTTTGAAAGGGAAATCTCATGTTTTACTGTGCTGTGTGTACACACACCATCTTTATTTGTATAGCAACAGAAAGACATTGTAGAAAGAGAGGGAGCTGTTCACTGACGTTATCTTCTGGCATCCATCTCCAGTCTCCTACTGCGTGGCTGCCAAGCAGGTACTCCATCTATTTCATCCCATCCTTGTGGGGTGCCCAGGACAGCCTCTTCATGACAGCATTTATGGCTTAGCGCAAGGCATTTCTTCTGAGGCATCCTCTGCTGTCTTCTCTGCTGATTAACTTTATAGTGAGAGAGAAAACTATTCTATCTTTGAAAGTAATGTGTGCACCCTCACCAGTGTATTTTACAACCTCTAGTTAGGGCATGGATCCTCCCAGACTTGTGCATTTATAAATAAATAAATTCTAAGAAAACTTCTTGCTGCAGTTTCTCACCCTGCCTGGCAAGCTGCCAGCCCTTCCTGCTACCAGCAGCAGGAGGCACCCATAGCAGCTGCTAAAAAGTAATAAGAGAAGTGGAAGAATTGTTAACTAATAATGTACTCAGGCCGCATACCAAAAAATTAGCTAAGTACAATGAATTTTAGAAACATCCTTGTGATGCGAAGGTGCAAAGTATATTTTAACTGGGAGAGGAACGCTGTCCTCCTTCAGGTTAGTAAAATACAGTGACGGAATCTCAGTTTGCCTAACTAAATAAAAACATTATGAAATACATTTGCTCTTAGTAGTTTGTGAGTCCTCTGCTAAATGACAGTTTATCTTCCTTCTACTTGTGCTTTGAAACAAACAAGCTGTCACTATCACTTTGCTTGGTGCATTCTAACAATTAGGTACTAAATACAGATTTAGCTTTGCCTCTTCCTCTTTAGCAAGAATTACCCATGAAAATGGCAGAAACTTTCTCTTCTATGCAAGTCTCAAGGGATTTTTTTTCCTTAAGAAATACAGTATTCCTAAATTAATATAATTGTCTATCATGGTAGAGGTGTTGGGGGAATAAAACAGAGTAACACAGGCTTATAACATTTTTCTGTCTTTTTTGTGTTTGATATACTTCTTAGGTTTTGATGCCTGGAAACTTTTATTACCATCTCTGTCATGGATTGACTGCTGGCAGACAAAAATTTTCTCCCAATATTTAATCTTTCCCTGTCTTCTGTTTCATCTCGTTTCATCTCACTTTGCCTTTGTGATGAGGATGAACTTTGAGTCACCCAGATTATTCCCTCAGACCCTCTTGACTTTTTTCTCAATTATTCGGTATTATTAGAGGATTTTCCCCCTGGTTCCCCTTTCCAATTTGTACATCTTTAAAGTGTTCTGAGTTTCATTCTGTATTTTGATGTCTTTGGCACTAGTACCTAGAGTGAAATCTGTGACTGTCTGATGCATGTGTCACAGACAGGCACTAGGGCCCATCCCTGTATATCACTTCAGGTTTGCAGTCCCTTCTTGAGAGTATTCTACAAGCACTCAAGATGCTGCTTAGGACCCTAAAAATGTCCTCTAAAGGCATATGAATGCAGCCACACAAAACTATCTGGTTTAAAACATAATCAAGGAAATTAAAGTGAAGGCGTTCTCATAATGAACTCTGGAATGGAGCTGGATAAACCCTTGTAAATGTACCCGATTTTCATCTGTCTGCTAAAACTGCAGCTTTTCTGTGTTCCTCATGCCATCTCTGTATTTTATCTTTTCTTTTGTCTTGTCCTTAGTGCTGTCAGAGTCTGCCTTTGCATGGAACCTTGGGATAGTCAGACTTTGGAGTGTAATTGCACACATGATCAATGGAGGACCAAAATCAACCACAGCCTTCCTAAAGGCTCCTAATTTTGTTAGTTTTTAAAAAGCTGGGGGAACGATCCATTATTGTAGCACCTCAGCTTCTCCTACCGTGCTATAGACTTGGTAAAATGATGGCTTACTAGGGAAAAGGCACTTTTACTGAAATGCATGTATTTTCCAAACCGTTTAAGCAGAGCACTTATATTAAATGCTTACTTCTTTTTAAGAGCCTGATTACTAAACAGCTAGCTGTGTTTTTTAATTAAGTTACTATTTCTTTTTCTCATGAAGTCACAGATTGCCTTGTTCCACATGTTGAAGATGCAGAGGTTCATAACAAGACATACAGGACTGGCGATAAGTTAATAATCAGCTGTCATGAAGGATTCCAGATCCGTTACCCTGACTTAGACAACATGGTTTCCATATGCCAAGATGATGGAACATGGGATAATCTACCCATATGTCAAGGTTTAGTACTCCAGCACGTCCCATTTTATAGCTCATACATCTTGTCATAGTTTGCCAATATTTTTTCCTACAGTTGTAAGAATTTAAGTGATCTGATAAGCTCCACAGTGCAGTGTTTGAGTAGTGCTGCTGCTAAGATTTTTTGATTTCTCTTCCCCTTTGCTCTGTGCAGGAAAGATGTCGCTCCCTGACCATTCCCATGCTTATAATACTACTTTAAATACTGCTTTTTTGTTTGCAAATCTCAAATCTGACACAGATACACTGCATCAAAAAGTAAAAAACAATCAAGATAATCAGTCAGAAGTTCTGATGGGTGTCTTGCATTTTTGCACCAATTAATTTGTGTAAATAATTTAAGCTTCTAACTGCACTTTATGTTCCTTTACCTTGTGTAGAAGGCAAGGGTAGAGGAGAGAAACTGGTACCTGTTCTCCTGTCAGAGTTTTCAGCAGAGCTGTTGATTAGATTCACAGTCCATTAAACCTTTACGTATTGACTGAAAATTCAGCGTGTGCACAGGGATGATTTGGGCCAGAAAAGCCATTAGCCGTAGAACTAGAAATATCAACAGCATGGATCCCAGCTCAAGTTAGACTGTGAGAAATGGCTGGGGATAAGCCAGCTTTATTCAGTAACTCTGGGCTCCCTTTCCCTTCATATTTCTAATAAGCATATCTGAGTACCACTGATTCTGTTTTAAGCAAGTCGCGTCTTGGTAACAAGCTTGGCCCACTGAACAGCAGCAAGAGATTTTAACTGAGGAGCAGAATGGGTTAGTCCCAACTTTCTTCAAAGCCATCTGTCCTCTCATAGAGCTAACACTTCTCTGTAGGCACTTAATTTTACTGTCACACCAATTTGCAGAGTCAGGGCAGGCAGGCAGGTGAACTGGGACACTTCTCAGGAGCAGTAGCACATCAGACTGTCACCCAAGATCCTGCCCTCCATTGGGGCAGAAACTTAGACATGTTACCAGGCTAGGTCACCATTTTAGATCCATACAGGGGAGATTTTGCAAAACCATAGCAAAGCAGGCGCCAGTTTTGGGGTGTCTTATCAGCAATAGCATCACGTGTGGCAGTATGAAGTGTACAGCCCCTTTCTGTGGGGGTGCACCTCACATCTAACTTAAGTAGATTAAAATTTTTGCAGCAGGGGGAGATGAATGCTTAACAGATCGATTTGCAGATGCTGTATTTGCCAAAGATCCAGGGGCAAACTTTTTGACAGGTAATATTTACTGAGTTAGTAGCAGTACCCCAAATACCCCTTGGCTTGTTACTTCTGTTGCTGTGTTTATACTGTGAAACGCAATCAATTACTCCTACTTAATAGTCAATATTAACTGCTTTTCAAAATAAAAGCAGTGCTAATAAAAGTTAAGAAATCAATTTCACAAGACCCATCTGCTGTGATTACCGGCTAGGCAGAGAACAGGCAATTCAGATTCAAGACCCTGCCATATTTTGCCAAATTCCATAAAGTTACTGCAGAATTCCAGAATTTTCTTTTTGACATGTCAGGCACTGGTAAGATGAAAGTAACTTGTCTTCTTGCTCTAGGTAGGCTGTCAGTTACATTTCTATGGCCCTTTCATTACAGAAGGCAGGGGAGTCTTATGACACTAAGATGCCTTTTTTCCTTGCCAGAGCAGTGGGGAAGGATTGTGGAGTATATAAGAATCTAACCTCTATTTTTACCATGAGATAATAATATTAATTACTGGTCTGGATGATGTTACTTAGCAAAATAATGTAAAAATGGAGTTTTGCAAGCAGTGTTTGAAGACCTAGAAATTTTCACAAATGCTTGGCTGTCATACAAATTCAAATAAATCTCTGTCCTACATGACCAGGAACATAATGAGCATTAAAATTCTGAGCCAGCAGGACCAAATTTTCCTTGATACAGTACTGAGAAGGGTAAGCTTGGTCTTGCTTGGGCAGTCTGTGCTCTTTCTGTCCCACTGGGGGCTACTTATGTCGTCCTGCTCGATGTGCTGCTCAGTTTGCAGGAATGAGTGTGGTGTATGGGGGGCATTCTTGATCAGGGTAGAAGTAGCAGCCAACAGATAGGATGCTTGAAGCTTTATTTGAGAGGGACATAACCAGCTGCTTCAACAGCTATTGAAATTGTTGCTCTGATGGTACAGCATGCTGCAAAACGCTTTCAAGCTTTTTCTTTTATTTTCTTTTGGTTTTGTTCCTCTCCCTCAAAAGACTGTTGCAAGGAAATGGCTGCTTGAAATGCTGCTTAGGCTTTTTGTTTTAAATTCCAGTACCTTACAAGCAGTTCTCAGACTGATTTTTGTTTCCTCCTCTAGCTTAAAATTACGGGAGTCCTATGAACATCCTTCACAAATTCCTAGTAGTGGCAAGATACCCATTTATGGACAGCCATAATGCAGCTTCCATTAGTCACATAATTCTAAAATATTATTTGTCATTCCATGATTACTAGTTATCTTTTCTCCACATTATTGCAAATTAAAAAATCAAACAGTGTCAAGCATTACCCAGAGGGTCATTTCTAGGGTCATGAGGAATGACATGTTATAAAGACATGCTATCTGTTAAATTCACTGCTCTTTGTTGCCCCAAATTTTGGTTGGTGACCATTTAACTGTCGCTGCTCAGTACCAGCCATGGTACAAATCCCTCAGGAGTAATTCCAGAAGTAGCACTGGAACATAGTATCTGATTCTGACTACATTTACGATTTATGATGATAACAGATACCTTAAATTTTTGATAACCTAGTCTAAGACCTCGCTCAATATTTATCATGGGACTGCTCCTAGGAAGTCATGTCCCTTTAGACTTTCTCAATTCATGACTAGAATTTCAAAGTCATGAATTCTGCCTGCAAATCTTTTACAGTTGCGTACACTTTGTCACAGAAGCAGTTTTAATATGTAAGAGGGTTGCATACCTGTCATTTTTTAGGAGGAGGAATAAAACTCACCATTTATATAAATGAAAATCTTTATTTATTAAAGATTCTACCTCAAAAAGAGATTGCCATCTGCTGAAATGGTAAATGTTTGTTAAACAAAATACTGTCGGTTTCGGAAAACCTTTCCTGGATTTGTTGGGAGTGAAGCCCACGCTAGCAAAGCGTGTGGGCTAAACAACAAAAGGGTTTGAAACAGGATAATGAGGCAGATCTATCTGAGGGAGATCATGCAGACATGCCATTCATAGTGGAGAGGATGAAAAATCAGACTCCTCAATTTAGAAACAGTAACTGAGATGTGTGAAGATGACTGAGATAAGCACTTGATAATAAAAGAAACCTCCCTCTTCTTAATTTGCAGGTTGCCTGAGGCCGTTGGTTCTTCCTCATAGTTACATTAACATTTCTGAGTTCGGGGCCTCCTTCCCCGTAGGAACAGTGGTGTATTATCAGTGCTTTCCTGGATATAAACTAGAAGGGGCAGAGATCCTTGAGTGCATGTATAACCTTATCTGGTCAGATAGCCCACCTAGGTGCCTTGATGTGGAAGGTAAATGCCTTACTGTTTGTTTCTCTTTCTGGTTTGCAAGACCTGCATGCTCTCTGTGGTTTTAACTCAGGGCTGTAGCCACGGTTCCATTCTCAGTGATATTCCCACTGGGTGTGCAGAGCCTTTGTGGGTTCTGATGTGTTCCTGCTGTGCTTCACTGCACCCTCAACTCGTGGTGTTCCCAAGTAGTGTTTGCTCTCACAGTGTCCCAATGCAAGAGGGAAAGCTCCTAATGATTGCTTTGCCTTTAAAATGAAAACTCTCTGCTGCCTTTCTGATTAAAACCTGAGGAAGTTACATAACTCACCTTCCTGTGCAGATGGTCAGAGCTCCTACACATATGGATAGATTTCCATGATCAGCTAAAATATACGCCACAGAAATCCTTGGTTTGGGCTGTGCCAGCTGCAGTCATTACTCATCGCCACATGGTGCTGCACACTTGGGTATTCGCTGTCTCCCCTACCTTAAAGAAGGATTGACAACTGAAAAACAACTGAGCTAGTTTATTGATGAGGAGCATAAAAACCATTCATTGTGAAGCAGCTGGATCCTACCGAGCCAAAAGGCTCTGTGACTAGAGCTGGGATGGAGGGTGTTGTAGTGTGTTTATCTTTGCAACCCAGACATCTAAAACAGTGATACTTGATGGATTGTTCCATACATTGCCAAAACTGCATAAACTACCCTCCTCCATCCTCACATCGTGAATGAAACATCCTAGGAAGTCTTGAGAGTCCAAATACATCCTCTGCATTTCATTCCCTTAAAAAAAACACATTTTTGTTCTATTTCAAGCCTGTATGGAAGCTCTCTATATGTAGAAATTAGCTAAAAGCAATTATAGGAATTCATATGTGATGCTTATGTCATTGAACTAAATGCTAAGTATTCTGGAAGTGCAAAAATTTGCCAAAAGCATCAACAAAGTGACAAACTGTACAAAAATAATTTAATTATCCTTATTTTTAGCTGACAATTCAAGTCCTAAAATTCAAAAATGCTTTTGCAATTTTGGAATGACAAAACAAGATGATTTTTTTTTGTTGTTTATTTAGCTTACCATGAAAGATTAATCCTCAATCAGCTGTATGTAAGCCATTTTTGGAAGGTTTGTTTGTTGTTGTTTATAGCATGGAAAACACATTAAAAAATCAGAAGGGCCCTGTTAGGCTTAATCCAAACAATATAACTGATTTGAGAAAAATTACAGTTCTTCAGTTAGAAAGATAAGAGCATGAAACTCAAGTATGTGAAGCAGGAAAAATTGTGTCTTACTTAACACAGGTGAGCATCCCAGCTGCTATCAAAATACCCAAGAGAACTCATGTGCTCATTGTTTCTTGCTTGTATGATGAAATCATAGAGAGGCTCTTTTTCTTGATAATTTAAAACATGAGGTAGGAACTCTTGCCCCTGACAGTTCTATATTTTAAGTTATGTGTCAAAAATTATAATCCCCCCTCAACTACGATGATCTGTGATGGGGGGATCGGTGTGTGCTAAGGCCATTGGGAAGGCCTCCTGAGTTCTGATTTCGATTCAGCCTCTCTTTGAATCACTTTCTTCCTGCGCTCTTTAAATGCCAAAACTTCCCATGGTGGTTTCATGTGGGCATCCCGTCAGTGCATTCATTCAGTGAACCACAGGAGAACAAATTGGGAGCACAACACTTGCAAGAGCTGGTTCTGCTCAGCTTTGGGGGAGAAGAGAGCTTCCGGCAGCACTGAAAGGTCACTCCTGACAGCTCCCCTTGTGAACTCTGCTGTAGGGCTGCTTCAGCAGGTGTGCAGTGATCCAAAATGAATCCAGACAGGGTAAATCAACTCGAGATGCCCTTGTTTGAAAGTGCTTGTTCAAGAGATTTATGCAAGGAGTGCCAGTCTCCAGGAATCTTGTTACAATCCACTACTCTTAATTTTGTCTCTGGACAAAATTCCTTTCCTGCATATTTTTTTATTCTCCACCTTGCATTCCTGTGTCAAGCTAATTTTTCAGTGTTCCTTTTATGTGTGCAGTGTAATCTGGCCAAGCAGTACTTTTCACAGAGCAAATCTGCAAATAACGAATTCATTCTATTTCTTTCTTTCCATGTTCAATTTAAAAGGTATTGTAATGATCTTTCCTGCTCAGTATTTTAATATGGTAATGATTAAAAACAGATGACTGCTAGGAAGCTAAAGCAAACCTTTTGAGAACTTTTATTTTCCTATAAACAATGCTGCTTACAGCTTCCTCATTTAGATGTATGTTCTTGTTGAAGCCTCCACAGAAGGGATTTCCTAAATTTGTGTGTAGTCACAAAAATATTATGCATCAATCTGGTGAATTTTTTTCCTCTTTGTTAAGGCAAATAAATTCTGAAAGAAGGGTTTGTAGCTCTATTTAAACAGAAGATCACACCAGAGACCATGCAGCTCCTATTGCACATCAGACTTTCTAATGATTCTTAGCTTTACTCTCAATATTGGTAAGCACAGAGCTCCCACCAGCTTGGGTGAGACATTAATTTTTGCTGTTAGTGAAGGAAGTTTTTTTTTTCTGATAAATGTAATCAGTGCTGCTCTAGTCAGAGCAGAGCATAGAGACTGTGTCATCTGGCACTGAAGTGCAGCCAACAGTGCAGAGCTGAGCAGCCACTGCTCAGAAACAGCTGCTTGCAGCTGGCCAAGGCAGTGGTTATGGCTCTGGCAAAAAAGGATGCCTCTAGCTCAGATTGCCAAGTGCTTACTGGTATGAGATCCTCTTCTTAAATGCTGGTACCTTTGCCAGATTTAAAACATTTGGATTGACTTTTGAGTGTCAGCCTCAAGCTGAATAATTTGGGTGGCTTCAGTTGAAATGGTTGAGAAATATCAGATGAAGTCAGTGAAGGAAGCGGTGTTATTTTAGCAGTTCTAGAAAATTTTGCAGTCATTTAGAGGATCAAATGAATCATCACACTGAACTTTCTTATTCTTTAACTTTCTTAATTTTCTTTTTTTCTAGTGGAATTCCACAATTACGCAGAAACTTTTTAAACCTTCTGTACTGAAACTCAAGAGACACTTCCAAGAAAACTGAAGGAAAATGGGCTTTGGGTTTTTTAATATGATTTTTTAATTACTAGTTTGGGGTTAATTATCCATCTGTAGAAACTGGTGTAAGTTAGTGATTCCCTTCTGTAAAATCTGGTTTGCAAAATATGGGTGCAGAATTAATGAGTGAAGAATACCACATGGGGTATAAATATTAATTGTAAAATAAATCAAACAGCTTTCAAAAACATCAGAGGAGAACAAACACTTGAAAACATACCTGTATGGAACTCTGAGAAATGAAACATTTAAAACCAGGAAATCTTTATGATATGGTACTTTTAAGTGAATTAAGATACTACACAGTATTTTGAGGGGAAAAAAAAAACCAACAAAAAACAACAACCCAAAAAAAAAAAAAAAAAACCAAAAAAAACCAACCAAAAAACCCCAAACCAAACTGAAAAAAAACCCCAAAACCTGGGCTATAAGTACTTTAACAGATAAAGAGAGGCAGGGCTGGGAGAATTTGATTGCAGTGCCAGAAAGTTAAGCAGTTGTATTGATAGTGTCATTGGCAATTTCCAGCTTTGTATTTAAGAGTAAAAAGGAAAACAGGTTGATTCAATTTGCAAACAATAGACATGTTCCTGTTACCTAGAATGTCTTGTTTCAGCATCATCCCAGCTGAACAGAAAAGCTGGTCTTGCAAGAAATCAAATATATTGCAATATCAAAACTTCATTCTCTTTGTGAGACCACCTCTCTAGCAGCGGTTAAATTTGAAAGAATGTAAAACAGAAAATTTCAATTATTTGTAGGTAGATTTGAAATTAAAATGCAACAAACATGAGTAATAGACTTCAAAGGGGAGATTCATTAAACAGAAGAGAGTAAAAACGCAGAAAAAACCTGAAGGTATTTCTGAATTTTGGAACATAAAACCACCTCCTTGTGAGGGTAAATGAAAAGATACAAAGCTAAGGAGCCATAAAGGTACTGACAGGATTCTGAAAATTATGGAAACTGTGGAAGAAATGTAGGAGAAGGAAGGAATTTAAAAATTTCATTACAAAGCCAGAAGTGCAAGGGAACCCAACCCCCCCCTTACTTGGGCACCAGGAGATTTCTGGAGAATAAAAAAGGGTTAGCCAGATGAAAATCCAAACCAATAAAATATGCTGCAGAGGAAAAAAATACTCTGGAAAGACAGGTAAGAATGCAGAACAGAGCTTTAAAATTTTTCTTCCTATAAGCCTGGGGATAGACATTCATAGAGAGGGGCTGATAGTTCTGACTTAGAACCTAGAAAGTAAAGGGTATAAGAGAAGAGGGTGGTATTAGAGATGAAGTGCCATAGCCTTGTAGTAGTTAAAAACCAAATAGTTGAAACTTTGTTACCAGCTATGTGCAGGACACTTTGAAGGAAAGCTTCACAGATCCACATTCTTCCATAACAATTCCTAATGCTATGAACAGTGATTGACACTGAGCTATCTATCTGATAAACTAGGCACTTAAAATTATTTTAAATTCTTGAAGGAACATAGAGCAACAGTCCGGGAAAAAGGGATAGCAGTCAGCCTGTTATCAGTTATGTTCAGGAGACAGGGGAAGTAAGCAATCCTAAGCCTCAGACGTTACACTTTGGTACAAATGGATTTCTCTCTGTGTTTCTCTGCTGACTTTGAGAAGGCTTTAGATAAATTCCAACTTGACAGACTGACATGTATCCTCGGGGATGATAATGTTGATGCAGCACATCTCCAACAGACAGAAGTCCTGTGGAGGGAGCAGAGGGCAGCAATACAAGCAAGTTATGAAATACTGTGGTATTGAGCAATTAAGTGAGGTAGATACCAGGATTCTGTTTTAGGTTTGCAACCACTCATCTGGCAGGCAGGAAGAAGAATAAATTAAATTGCTCTCAACTGCCGAAGAGGTCATCCAGGTTAACTGAGTTAATGTTAACTTACGACAGACACATTGATAGCTTGGTTTTTAATAGCTCTGACTACAGTGGTATTTCACTGCCTACAGCAAAATGTGTGACTCAGAAACTACAACCAGCAGTAAATGCTCAAATAGCGGCAGACAACCATATATCTAAGGACCTTTACTAGGGCAACACCTTTATGTCAGTAACACCTCTAGCCTGTTACCCAAAGGACTAAATAGGCTGACAGTGTCTTACCCTGGGGGTGCCTGTTGTGAAAAGCAAGTGTGATGAAGGTGTTAGGGTATATTTTTCTTTAGAAAAAGTCATTCAGTAATTCTGCTTGTTTCTGCACTGAAATTTCTGGTGAATTTTTTCCTCTTTGTTAAGGCAAATAAATTCTGAAAGAAGGGTTTGTAGCTCTGTTTAAACAGAAGATCACACCAGAGACCATGCAGCTCCTATTGCACATCAGACTTTCTAATGATTCTTAGCTTTACTCTCAATATTGGTAAGCACAGAGCTCCCACCAGCTTGGGTGAGACATTAATTTTTGCTGTTGGATTGATTTATTGATCAGTTGATTAATTCATCACCCAGGAGTGCAGAAATTATATGCATTCATGTATGAGTGTGGAAGATGAACACTTTAACCTGGAGTATCTGGATTTTTGTGCTGTTGGAAAATGCTGAACTTCATCTGTTACTCTTCAGCTTACCCAGCTGAAGAGAAGAGGTGTGAAAAAGAATTGAATTCAAAAGGAGCACAGAGACATGGAATGCTAGACAGAGAAGTCTAGCAGAAGTTATTCTGCTAAATAGTCATCTAATTTTTAACTCCAGCAGCTATACTGATAAGTGAAACATGAAGAAAAATAGTCCAAACCCAAGACAGAATGGATACATAACAAAATGGGCTTTTTGCAGCTCTTGTTGTGAGAGATGGAGGGCTTAGAGAACAGGCTCCAAGTCGAAGACATTGAAGAACATAAATAGCATTATATTCCTAAGTGACTCCTTTATTGTATTGCAGAAATCTTTGATTTCTGGGGCTGGGCTTTCTCCACTGTTCATAGTTTTTCAAGAAAGCAACAGAATAACATGTAATTTGTTTCTTTCATGTTTTTGGTGTTGCTTGTTGCACAGGACTTCCACAGTAAATCATTGTTGCACACCTGCTCTATCACCTCTGCACCTTTCAGAAACTTCTTAGCATTTCCAGAATCAGCGAGACATCCCAATTTGTTCATGGAGCCATAATTTCTGCCCTGAGTTCCATATTAACTGCCAGATGCATGTAGTGTTTTATCCATAGTGCTTTAAATATACTGCGGATTAGGTGGGGGAAAGCAGACGAAAATTCTTCCTGAGGGTTGCTTTATGATATTCGTCTTTAACTGACAAGGCTGCTTGGAAGGGAAAATAACACATTGCCTACCTTGAAATGAAACATCTCTGTGCTTTATGGACATGTTCATTAAATTTGGCCACATGATGCACTCACAGAACATCTTCCACAAATGGAGGGAACTGTAGCTACGGACTCTGTGCAGCGGGAAGTCTACTCACTTGTTCATTTCCAGAGATAAAACCCAGTATTTAAAGGGTGGCACTTTCACCAGTCAGTGTAGGCAGGCACTTGGGAACTGAACATAACAGAAACCAACACTCCTCCATGCCTTCCTGGTCTTGTAAGATGATTTGTGAAATTACAGTGCTAAGATCATCTGCTGGTTTTCCTTGTCCCTCTTTTTTTTTTTCCTTGTAGCTCTCCATTGGGAATGGGACCTTGTACTTTTTCCGTTGTTTTTCCTTCCTTATGTGGTATAGCTTGATTTCCTCAGTCTTCAGCTAAGCCCTGGATTACAGCTTGTCTATTCCAGCATTCCTTGTCTCCATCAGTCCCTGATGACGGGTGTAGGTAACCCCACACAAAGTCAAGGGATTCTCGCTTATAACAGAGAAGAAAAAGCTGTTCAAAAAAGAGGGATTAAAGTAACACAAAAACCTTCTGATACATCCAGTTTTCAGTGAGCACTGGCTTTTTCAGACATTCCTAACAGGGGCATTTGGCTGCCTGGTTTTCTTAGCCAGCTTCCTGACTGCTCTCTCTTTTCTCTCTACCTCCATTATACTTCTAAGCACTTTGACCTCTTCTAGTCCTCAGGTTATTCTGGGATGCCTGTCAAATACCCAAGCCTTGATTTATTTTTGAGTTAAGTCCTTCCTGCGAAGTGTCTGTGTAGTACCCAGCATCTGCTTCTCAAAGTCCTGGAAAGACCATTGCTGATCATAAAGCCATCCAGTCATGAGGGAAGGAAGAAACAAAATTGGAACAAAATTATCTGGTGTAAATGAGACCACAGTGCTCCAAGTACTCACATGTTAATAATGAATATAAATATTTCCTTAAATATAATTGCGGGCCATTTGCTAAAAGAAGTCCTATTGCTCTAGCTGCAAACTTGTCACTAATTTTTGTGATTTAAATGAAACGTTCTCTGTTTACCTTATAATTTATAGGAAAACATCACTTAGGGTATGTATTACAGCGTCCTGAGTGGGTCGCTGCTGGTGAGAGAGAGAGACGGATGAGAATCTTATTTCTTGATCAGAAGGCTGGATTTATTGATATATAATATATAATACATTATGACTATACTAAATAGAATAAAGAGAGAAGTTTGCAGATGCTTGCCTAAGCTAAGAATAGCAAGAAAGAATCCTCTAACAAAGTTGTGTCCAGGGACTCTCTCCATAGCTTGCACTTTGTGATTGGCCCTTAATTATAAACATAGGAACATGAGCCAATCAGGTGCATCCTATTGCATTCCACAGCAGCTGATAACAATTGTTTACATTCTCTTCTGAGGCCTCTGCCTTCCAGAAGACGCAGAAACCTGAAAGAAAGGATTTCTGTGAAAAAAATGTCTGTGACAGGTATGCTTCATCGTGTATTTGTTGTGAAATGCATTTGAAACTAAAGACTTCAGCACTGATATCAGTGTTTCATGGGGCACAGTTCTGGGAAGGGCCAAGTTGTTGAGGTTGAGTGTGAATTTGGCATAATGCTCCTGTAGGAGCTCAACTGACTGGTACTGCAAAACCTTCAGTGTAATTTGCAGTTCCAGGAAGGAAGTGTGTATGATAAGTGTTTGTAAAATACCATCTGTTTCCATTTTGGAATCAGCTAACATTAAATTATTATTAAAATATGTTTGAAATTAGTTTTATATTGTTTCATGAAATTCTCATTAAGATGGTGTTTGTCAAAGCTAGACCAGAGACGCAGCTTTTCTTTAAAAAACTTGATTATTCAACTCATTTCATACTCTGTAGAAGGTGAGAAGTTCTTCTCACTGTGTGCACATTGAAAGGCTTACCTTACTGTTAAAGCTGCTTCAGAATTACCCAGGGTCAATTTCTAGGGGTACAGCCAGCAGTCTGGAGCCAGGAGACCTGGGTTATGTTCCTGGCTGCTTGAACATTGACTTGCTGAGTGGTTGAGAAGAAATTGCTTACCTGTCACGTGTCTTTTCAGTAGACAACATCTAAGTCGCATTGTGAAGGTTAAGTAATCAAGAAAGGTTAAGATTGAGAATTTGGATACTATTGGCTGAGAATACAATATTATTAATAATTCTTGCTCTAGGCTTTCAATAAATAAATTCTCTGGCAACCTGAGTGTTCAAAGTTAACATCTTGCATCTTCATTACTTTACATCTTCAGACAGGCTTAAATAGGTTTTACTTTATATATGAGTGCTCAGTTGTTTCCACCAAACTTTCTATTCTGTTATACTCTTGGTGTTGGGGGTTTTTTTTTGCTGTGGGAACAAGTAATCAGAAATGTTTTTGAAAGCATGGCATCACTTTCAGAACACAAATTCAATGGCCTCCAAGTTTGTTCCAGTACACCTGGAAGTCTCCCTTCACAAAGCCAGCAGAATTTGTTGTAGGAATGCTTCATTAGGATGTTGTTAAGTTGATGTTCACCATCAATGAAAATGTAAAGCAGTAATGCTTCCTGTTCTGCTTACATTCCTGAATAGTGTAATTTTTTAAAAGTCTCATAAAGCAGCTGATCTTAGAACGAGATGTTTTGACAGGGCTTATTTTAAAGCAACTGGATTTGCTATTTCCTTCCTTTTACAAGCCTCTAAATTTCTTCTTCTAGCTTTTGATTGGATATAAGTGGTTAAGTCCAGTAGTTTTTTCTACCATCTTAATTAGAATACTGGACATTTTAATGGAAATTTTTGGTTTGCTATTTTAGAATTAAAATACATTGTTTTGTATATTTCTGTAAATTGAAATCTAAGTATAGAATAGTAAAATCCCTTTTTTTAGTATTCAAAGTGTAGAATTAATTTCCTCAGGCTCTGTACTTTGCAGTGCAGGTGTGATTCTTTTGCTAGTAATATCTGTGGAAATGGACAGGTTTGTCAGATGAACTGGACAGGAATCCTTCTGAATATGAAAGAAAAACTTCTTAGTTGATGACTTGTTTTATTCTGAAGGTATGAAGGGTGATGACACTGAGGGAACCAAAAAACCAAGTTTATTAGCACAGTGTTCATAAAGAAGCAGGAAAAGGAACAAACATAATCTTCATCATCTATGTTCCTGTAAAAAATACGATTTTCAGATCTCACATCCCTAAGCATGTGTTTGTATGAAGGCATTATATGGAACAGGATCCCTCCTTAGGCCCCAGAAGCAGCCAGTAAAGTTTCAGGTGGGGACCTGGCCATCCTCGATGGGAAAGGTCAGACCTGCTGGGGCATACACAGCTGTGCTCTCATGCAGTAAGTGACTGCTTGAATTAAACATTGGTTGGGGTGCTGTAGACAGGTGACAGGTGTCCAGATTCCTGGTGATAATTAGTGTCCTGATGTGTACAAAAATGTCAAGTGAGGTTCAGGAGAAATTCTTGTTCTCTTGCAGTTTGTGAGCAAAGCAGAGAGTGTCTCCCTCTCCCAGATGATTCTCTGACTGAGATACACCAGCATTTTCCTACACAGTGGAACTGGCAGGCTTTTATTTGTGTCTTTCTCATCTGGAAGTTTCATCTTAATCTGTTGTCATTCTTTGCATAATGAGCAGGCATTCACAATGTGTTTGGAATAAGTGTTATTCTTTACAAGGTGCAAATGTCTCTAATCCTCTCCATCTCTGTGTCAAACAGAAATGGCTGGCCTTTCACTGAGGCTTTCTGCTAACCCAGCTAACCAAGAAATTAATGTCCTACATAAAAGGTGAACTAGTAGCTTGAGACAAATTATCACAGGTGGAAAATAAGCTTGCTTGTTCCTACCCCTTCTTTTTTTTAATAAGTGTCCTGTACTTCAAGACATTTTTGTTTTTAATTTTTGGCTCATATAAAAAATGCTGGGCAAAACCTGAGTGATTACCACCTGCCTACTTGGACCACAGACTAAAACCACTAGCCTTTGAACATTGACTAAAAAACAGGTTTTGAGCAGTGTAAATATCTGTAACTCCGCTGTTATCTCTCTACCAATGGCTTTTAAAAAGTCGTGCAATGTCTTTGATCTGTGCCATTGATGTTAACTGAGAATGTGCTAATGCAAAAAAGTCTTCCCTCCATCCTCCAGTTCCAGTGTCAACATTGCAGAATTGCTGCAGCATCCTCCGGGCAGAGTTTAAAAAGCTTCTTGACCATAATGGGTAGGAAAATGTCACTGGGTGAACCTCATTAATTCTTCAATTAATAAAGAATGGAGCCTGTGCCATCCTCCCCGGCCCTGCTCCAAGGGATGTGGCTCGGTGGAGGCTGTGATGGAGCGGATACTGTGGGTCAGACCAGCCCTTGCCTTTGCTCCAGGCCACAGTGCCACACTGCTGGTAACACAAGACTCAGCTCCCCAGGTTTTAAGGTTTTCTTGGTAGTGCTAGTCCTTCATTAAAATCAGCCAGAGCAGAAAGCTCATCTTAGAGGAGAAGTCTCAGCTCCAGCTGCTCTTAGGAACAGACAGGGAACTCCAACAAATCAAATCAGGAATTCTTCCCTTCAACTTCCTTGTGTAACAGGACTCTTGAGCATCCAGCAAGGGATTTATTTACCATATAAATATAATTGTTCTTTCTTTTTGATGAATGATTCAACTTTTCAGCTGTGAATGCTGAGCTATAAAGTTCCTATAAATCCCCTTAAAGTGTGTGGCCAACTGCTGTACAAAGACAGATCCAGAGACTTGGGATCACCTGCTGCATGACCACCAGCAGACACTGTTTAAATTACGTCTGTCGCTCTGCCAAGCTCCAAAGTTAAGGACACAGGCGTGTGGTCTTTTAATGCTGGCCGCCAGATAATAGTACTAGATTATTCATGCTGGATGCTGTAATTAGAGCATTAAAGTCTCCAAAGCCTTATAAAGTGAAGATGCTGAAAGTTACTGGTAGTAAAGAGTTAGTATCATATTTAAGAGCAGCACTTAGGGCTTTTTTAATCTGTGAGAACTTTCTGAGGGAGAATTCCCTTGTTTCTATGATTATTGTGCATACTACTGTTGGCTTTGGCAGTGAAAATGTACTTGTCAGATATGCTTTTATTGAAATCAGTTTATGGCTATTTTAATTCTGCGAGTTTGATGCAGTTGTCTGAAGTCCATGGCCTGTAATTTCCAAACACAGTTAGGGCTCATCACTTGGAATGCTAGAATTTTAACTTTCCTAAAAAACTTCAGTGGCCTTAAGTTTGTCACCAGAGTTTCCCTCCATATTTTATCTGACACATTCCTTTAATCCATGGAACCACTATCATTCACTGGCATCTGGCATAAATAAGTGTTCAGACCCTGTAACATAACCGGCTCTGCACTAAAACTTTTCTGTCCAAGACAGCCAAGAGAGTTCAGCAGCCCTCTAGCCTTTCTTAATATTTCTTTTCTATGATCAAAACCAAGGCTACTTGCTGGCTGTCTTTCCACTGGCTTTAAAGGATCTTGGATCAGGATGACCATGGGAATGAAGTGAGTGGAGAAAAGGACTGAGTGTACGACTAACTACCCAGAGCTCAAAGTGAGTTCATTGAGGGTTGTTTGTGATGTACTATCACCAAAGGGGTATCGGGACCATACAAAAGGGATACAGAGACTCTATCATCAGAAGGTATGAAAAGCACTTTATTATTAGAAATTCACAGTTCTTATGGAAACAATGGTGGACCTAAGACCTGATTGGCCTTTAGGAATCTTCTCTCACCTACTGGTCAAGAAGGGACAACTCTTTCTTGTAAACATCTTTGACAAACAGTGATTGCCTGCCAGGTGCAGGGATTGAGATAATAATTGTTTTAATTCGTTTAATTCGAGCTTTCTCACAGCTTCCCAGGAAAATCCTGGGAGAGCTATGTCTCTCTCTGTTCAGAGGGTATGTGATTACCACAACATACCTTTGACTTGATTTGTGAAAAGAGGCTTTGAACCTGAGTGCTACAGACTACATGGGGGCCAGTTTGCCCATGGAAGTGTTAAAGGGATCCTGAAACTGGTCGAACATAAAGTTCATCGGAGGTGGTGAGTGACACTCCAGGTGAGTTAGAATCCATGACTCCTGCCATCCAGCTGACATAAGAATGAAGCACTTTTTTCAGCTGAGCCAAAAGCCCTCAGTTTCAAACCTGTTGCATTGCATCTGTTGGTTCCCAGTGTTTCACGCAGGAGCTGTTGGCAGGTATGACTCCGTAAACCTCAACTAATTTATGACTAATGCTTGACAGTGCGCGAATTTCCCCAATTATTTCCCCATTTTATGTATTCTCCCCCCAATTTTCTGTAAAATGGTTCCTCCCTCCCCTGATTTTCCCGCCACTGCCTCCCCTGACTGTTGGTCTCCTTGGTTACCCCCTTCCCCCTCAACTGCCAGTCTCCCCTTGTTATGTAATCACCCCTCCCTTACACTCCTTATAAGTAAGTTTTTCCTCCTCCCTGGGCCCAGTCAATCACCCCCCACTCCTCCCAGGTTTCCAGAATCTTCTCCTCTCTGGGGGCTGTGGTTGGCTGTGGTCCCGGGGCCCCTCCATTATGTTGTATTTATTGGTTCGTCTCCTTTGCCAATTATGTTTGTACCCTTCCCCGATTGGCTAGTTGGGCTCCCCTCCTCTCTCCACCCCTTGTTTTTAAAACTGTACCTCCCGCCTCCTTCCTGGCCACTTGCTGGTTGGCACCCTCCCTACCTGTTCCTGTCACCGAACCTTCAATAAATCGGAGTTAGCCCCCAGCCTGTGGTCACCTCTGACTTCGTTCCTTCGCGCTTCTGTCCGCACCGCGCAGCCAGCTCAGCCCGAGGCCAAGACGCCGAGGGGGGCTGACAGTATATGTGCCGGGGGTGTCGGCCACCTCCCTCGTAACAGCGGCTAGCCGGACACTCGGGCCAGATACGCCCTCGCGCAGGTTGGCGCCCCACGTTGGGCGCCAGCTGCGCGAGGGCGTCAGTGGCCCTAGATCCGGCTAGCAGTGAAGGGGAGAGATGGCCGACACCCTCCACGCATAGGAGTGCCAGCCCCCCTTGGCGTCCTGGCCTCGGGCTGGGCTGGATGACGGAGCTGGATATAGCGCAGGAGAGACGAGGAGAAGAGGCGACCACTTGCTGGGGTTAACAGTTGGTTTATTGATGGTCCACGGGAACCAACAGAGGGAGGGAAAACCAGCAGCAAATGGCACTGAATAAGGGGATACACGGTATTTTAAAGCAGGAGGGTGGAGAAGGGAGGGAAGCCCAGCTATCCAATAAGAAATCATTAGGGGAAGTACTGAACATAACTGACATACAGAAATAACCAGTGAATGCAAACAATAGGAGGGGCCCCGGGACCACAGCCAACCACAGCCCCCAGCTAACCGAAGGTTCCAGAAGCTTGGGAGGAGTGGGGGGTGATTGACTGGGCCCAGGGAGGAGGAAAAACTTACTTATAAGGAGAGACAGGGGAGGGGAAGTTACATAACTTAGAGGATTGGCAACTGAGGGAGAAGGGGTAACCATGGTAACATAACTGTAACAAACTCCAGGGCGGGAAAACTGGAGAGGAGGGAACCATTTACAAAGAATAATAGGGGGAATATACATGACCTGGGGGAACAAACCAAGAAACTTAAAAACACACTACAACATGACAGGACAATAAAAAATTGTTTGTAGGAGTTTCCAGGCAGCACCAATACACAAGCATTTCCCTTGAAAGATGGATGTGTCACTGGAAGGCATGGCACCCTTTTTAGTACTGGGGACATGTCCTACACAAAGAGTGATCCTCGTTTTGGGCATTATAAAATAGACCTCTATTTGTAAACAGACTGACAGCTCCATATCTATGCACTTGTTTCCACAGTGCATAGCTTTAAATCTGCCTGGAAATGTGTCAATCCTGAGCTGACCCACATTGCTGGGATGCCAGATTTGAGGGATTTTTCTATTCAGCAGGCTGCTTTGGCTCTCAATGACATGAAGAGGTTAGGGATGATGCAGCAGCTACATTGCTGGAGGGGAAAATTATTTTTTCTGAGTATTGCTCTTTGTGATCA
The DNA here is from genome assembly GCF_027579445.1 of Ammospiza nelsoni. Classification (NCBI taxonomy): domain Eukaryota; kingdom Metazoa; phylum Chordata; class Aves; order Passeriformes; family Passerellidae; genus Ammospiza; species Ammospiza nelsoni. The sequence goes on from NC_080635.1 coordinate 18,522,890, forward strand.
GATGTTCCCTACTTGCTCATTGCTAGAAAGGTTGTGGGCATCTACACATCTCTTGCACACTGCCAGAGCTTGGCAAAATTCAGTTGCAGAGGAGTTTAAATTGTTCTCTTCCTTTGTTCTCATGCTCTAAGCATAGGTAATAAAAATATACCAGGTTTCTTTATGGTAGGCCAGGATCATGGCTTTCACCGATCATTTTCTTTTTACGTACAAGAATTATTAATAGGTGCTTTCCTGCTATTTCAGTCTGACAACCTCACCTTAATCTTAAGAAAATTGTTTTCAATCTTGAGTTGACTTCGCAGTAAAGTATTCATCTTTCTTGTGGGCCCAGAGACTTTAGAAAGTGTACAGAGCATTGAGGATGTGAATTTTTATGTGAATTACTTACTCTGATTTCAAGTTATCATTAAGCCTTGCCAGTGAAAATGCAAACAAAACTGTGTCTCTAGAGGATGGGGAAAAGACATAGCTGCACATTGTAATCAGCCTCTCTTGAAGATTCATTTAATATCTTGTGTATTTTTTTATGAAATGCATTATTCATGTAACAAGCTTCACAGGGAGAAGCAGCTGAATTGTAATTTCTGAGAAGATTCTTCTTTCAAGAGATGTCATTTTCATTATTTAAATCAATGCAGCAGGTCTTGCCTGCATGGGAGAGGCATGAAGTGAAGGGAAGGGTGTGTAGATGGGGCACTGAGCCAGCCAGGAATTGCCTCTGAAGGGAAATAAAAGTAGTCATCCAGTAACTGAAGCCCTTTAGGGTCAGTATGCAGTCATTTGAAACATCATTACACTTTGCAGGATTTTTTGCCCAGTGCTAGAAGCACTTAAGAATGCAGTAATCAACCAACACTTACGCCATGGAAAAGTTTTCTCTCTTGTAAAAATACTGCTTGTGAACTGCTTTCCCCACTGCTGTTTTCCAGAGTACTTCCTCAGTTCTCCATGGAGTTCATCTGTCTGGGCTGTGATTCCAGGGCCTACAGGAAAAGTCCCACATGTTTATATTGCATTCTCTCTTATTTACCTAACCCTAAGTAAGCCAGACTACTTAATTAACACAGGCTCAGCCTCTGCTATATTTAAGACCTCACTCCACCAGTGGTCCCACTGAGATCAGTTGGGCTGTTCAGAAATAACAAAACACAGATACCACCGGCAGACTTTAAGCTCAACTTAATGAAATTACAGTGATACAGACTGCACATGCATAAGCAACACTAGGTGCTTTGCATTTCTTACAGCACTGCTGATGGCAAACTTATTTTTAAAAGGAATTTAATTAATGCATATAACCATTTAATTATGTTAATGAAACAAAAAATAGCATGTTACAGCTGAATTATAAATGCTTCGTGAAGAGCATGATTCTCCTTATTTTGACTGCCTTGCTCCATCCCCATGCAGTCACCTGATGGGAATGTGTCCCCTTTTGTCTTCCTCTCACTCTCCTCTTCCCACAGCGGGTAGGAAGCTTTCCAGATCCCACTTCAGTGACCCCCTGGCCTGTGCATCCCTCCACTGGTGTGGATGGCCACCTGGCCTGCCAGAGCAGTGGCCTGGTGCCACTGAGACATACCCAGAACCACAGGGAGCCGAGAGGGAGCCCAAAGTGTATCTGCTGCATTTTGACACTCTGAAGCTGCCAAGTGGTAGACTCGGCATTAATGCCTTTCTCCTCTTCCCTTTGTTTGTTTGCCCAAGTTTGTCCACTACCTCCAATGGCGAGTCATGGAGACTACATCTGCCACCCACGGCCTTGCGAACGCTACAACCACGGGACAGTGGTGGAGTACTACTGTGACCCTGGTTACACCCTCGCCAATGACTACAAGTACATCACTTGCCAGTACGGAGAGTGGTTCCCCTCCTACCAAGTGTACTGTGTCAAAACAGGTAAAGGACTATCCTATCCTAACAGCCCCGGCTTCTTACAGCCCCTCATTTCAGAGCAAATTTGTAGGTTGGCAATGCCTGGTGAACTTTGTCTGTTTCATGGTTAATTGATGAGCACTGATTTTAAGATGCTGCTATTTTCGAAGTACTTTGCAAGATTTTCAAAAAGGGTAAATATAATGCATTCTCAAAATTCTGAATGGTTCTAAACCATTTTGATCATTACCTCTTCAAATGTATTTTTTAACATTTGAATATTTTATATGTATGCAAGCTAAGGTCACGATTGCACGTATAAATGACCAGTCAAGGGGAAAAAGCAAGATCCAGTCTCTGTGACAGCTTTATGTTAAGACTGCTTTTGGTACATGGCAAAGGGTTTATTTGTGTTTTTACAAGTTACATATAAAAAATGTGCACTTCTGAGTAGTGTTGAATATAAAATAACAACGGGAATATACAAGCACAACTCTTGTATTGTCTTTCTGTTACAGAACAAACATGGCCAAATACACAGGAGACCCTCCTGACTACATGGAAAATAGTGGCGTTTACTGCTACAAGTGTTTTATTAGTACTGCTACTGGTTATTTTAGCCAGGATGTTCCAGACCAAATTTAAGACACATTTCCTTCCACGGTTTGTACCGGTTTCTTTCTTATTTTGAAGGTTGAGGGCCTTGATTCTGTTTTCACACACAGCACTCCTTTCTGGAGAAATGGAGCAGCTCATGAGCCTTGCAGATACTTTGTTCTGCTCCGAGAAGTCCCTGAACCACTAGTGTGGAAGGGCATCCCCAAAAACCTTCACGCAGCTAAGATAAAAAGCAAAGTTTGCCAGATTCATTCTGGGAGTAATTACTGCTCTTCTATTGAGAGCTGCTGCCTCTGCCTGTAAAAATAGCTGACAATATTTTTAAGTACGCGTTTTCAGGTGCTGGGCGGATTATTTTTTAAACTATGTAGACATTACTCAGTAATTTAAGTTTTAAGAAAGAATTTATTTTTTCTCTATGGACAAATTTATATTAAAGATTTGCTTTACTTCATTAGTGTTATTTTCATCATGATTCATAAACATCTCCTGCATCTTCCTTTATTTCTATAAAATATCCTGGAGATGGGAGCATTTGTCATTGATTGACATAGTGTTCTCCACGAGGAAAGCCTATAGCCTGGACTTGTCTTGCCTACTAAAATGGTTTTTAGTCCTCTCCTTTTCAGATATTTTCATGTGTTAAAGGTACCTAGGACCTCCTGCCTGGACTATACTGTGTTTAATAGGCTACTAAGCAGAAACTTTAGGGTTTAATGGACCTTCCCAATTAATAGAATTGCTTTGCTTAAAAAAGAAATCAGCTTAATACTGGTTAAAGAAGTCTCCATCCTTTGAAAGCAAGACCTGAAGGAGGCCACAAGCCTTGCCACCAAGCCCTTGTCATCCAGAAGCGATCTCAGCACCCATTTACTTGTGCTGTAAACACTTTTGTGCTCTAGCATACATTTTTCCAGGGGTTCAGACACTTTTGCCTGGTGAACTACATCTGTGATCTTATATCCATGACACCTACTGTGCACCGCACAGCAAATGGTGTTCCTTTATCTCTTCCACATACCTGTTTACCTTCCCTTCTTGGAACTGTTCTTCCCATTACTGGTTTCATTTTTTCCGATTGTAACAGATTCCACCTGTCAACCCAAGCATAGTTTGGCAAACATTTTTGTGAATGTTAATGACCCTGTAGCTTCATTTGGGGTGACTGGAAAGTACTGTGCTTACTGGAGTTCAGCAGTTGGTCCGAGGTGCTGCTGACATGCTCCTGCTCTCTGCGATAACCTTTCTGTGTTTGACGTAGAGGCAACCAGGAGGGCTTCATGGGCGACCCCAACTTTGTGGTGGTGGATGGTGTTCCTGTCATGCTGCCTTCCTACGATGAAGCTGTCAGCAGTGGCTTGAATGCCCTGGCACCCGGATACTCAGCTGCTGCAGACCAGGGGCATATTTTGCAGACAGAAAATCAGAATCCCCCTGCTTACCCCGGTCCCAGGATTCCAGACATGCAGCCCAGTGAATTTGAGACCTGTGACAGTAGGTTGGGTTCCTCTGAACTGCTCCAAAGTTTGTACCCATCCCTGACATGCCAAATGGCAGCACTTCCCAGCTCAGATCGAACTGACGTATCCCACAGCACTGATGGGGATGCTGTATCCACAAGTCTCCGGATCGATATCACAGATGGTGAGTCTTGCATAGGTGCAATAGGTGAGTCCATGGACAGGGGACATAATTTTTTGTAGGAATTCTACAATTCTAGGAATTCACCCAGCTGACTCACTCCTACTTTCTCCATGGTTTTGTCTACACCCTAATTTGAAACTTTTTTTAAAATCATAAAACTCCATGGTTATAGAATTTCATGTCTGCGATATGTCCTTGCTAGCTGTGGTGCATGTGGTTTGAATGCCAGGCCAGAAGGCTCCTGTCCAGACCCCTGTCTCATCAACAGGGATGTCAGCAAACACCTGTTTACAGCAGCAAAGCCAACCCTCATCTTGCCTGTGCTGATCTGTTCATCTGCTCTTCAACTCCTACGTTCACAGCTCTCTCACATACCATGGCTTTCACAGCAAATAACAGGATTTTCTCCTCAAAAAGGAAATAAATCATATTTTCATACTGGGCCAAAATTAGCAGCCTTTATTAGCAAACTCATCACGTCTATGCATCCAGCAAAATGCTCCTTCCATCTGAGGCACATGACCCTTAAGCTATGGACACGGAAATCAGAGCATAAGGAGAATGTGCCACAGGTCCATGTGCCAGGAGGGAGCTTGCCATGTATTATCGCCCACCTTTAAATCAAACACGAGAGCATGTACTGACACGGTTTCATGGAGTTCTGGTTGGTGCTGCTCAGCATGTTAAGGAAACTGGATGGCTTTCCTTGGAGGCATTTTGAGGGAGAGGCTCATATCCCACTCTCCATTGTCATTGAGCTGTAGCCCGGTGTCTTAAATGCAGTGTGGGTGAAGATCTGGGTGGAGGAAGTCTTCTGCTTCAGAGGAGTTTGGATCGTTTTAGTGGTACCGCAAGGGGAATAGGAGACCCAGGAGGAGAGGAAGAAATTACAGGGCTGCCAGTTAAAGTCCTTTCCACCTCTGAATGCTGCTTCAGTGATTAATGTAGTAGCAAGGATGTTTGCATTTAGGTTTTTGTGGTCCTAACTTATTGGAGAAAATCTGTGTAGTTTTAGTTATCTAATTTTCATAGAGGTGTTAGAGTCCAAGTGGGTCTAGAATTGGCAATATCCCATGTTTTGTTCAGATATTTACAATGTCCATTTCTGGTTTTGTAGAATTGGTAACAATTATACTTTGAAAAAGCAAAAAGGGAAATTGCAATCAGCAGTCAATGCTATTTCTTTGTTTCTCCTAGAGATTCCTTTGATGGAAGAAGACCATTAGCCTGCACTGAGTCGTGTCCTCATCACATTGTACTTTTGGGTGACATGAATCATGAGGATTCAGAGATAGAAAAGACTCTGGATTTGGGGAGGGTATTTTGCTACTTTCCAGTCTTCCACGCAATGATGTCACCAGGTTGGGTGTATGTGGTGATAACAGCATCAGCATTCCGAACAGCAGAAGTTTTATGAGTGAATCCTGGGGATTTGATGAGAGCAGATGTAGAAAAATAACTCTGGCTTTTTAGAAGTGAAACGTATATCTGCATCGCAGAAAGTCATGTGGCTCTGTAAGAAATGCTATTGGATTTTGATACTAACTGCCTCACAAAAGCATGTCAAAATATGTAAATTTGCTTATAAAGACTACTTTAAATGATCTATGGACCTCTAGTTTATGAAGAATCCTTTCAAGTTTAAAAAATATCAGTACTGAAACACACACAAAAAAAGAGGAAAGATCCTCTTTGGCTTTCCTATGATAACCAGGAAGTTTTTGATTTAGTTGTTGGTGATTTTGCTTCAGACCATGTCTGCAGAAAATATGACAGAAATTATGGGATTCATATATACTTTGATGTACAATAGCAAATATATAAATATATATATATATATGTATATTTAAAAACTCTTAAAGAGAGAGAAAAGGAAAGACTCCCAGGTCACATAACGATCTGGAGATTTTTTTTAAAGGTAAGGCAGAATTTATATCATAGACAATATTCAAAGTAAAGTATCAATATTTGTATTTATGCAAGACTTCTGTGACTACATTGCATTTGATAAATCCTGCTGTAATATGAGAGATCTAAAAGATGTTAAAATTATGAAATACATGCTTAAGAAATGTTGAAGTGCTCTGCTTCAACCTTTCTTAAGCTTAAAAAAAAAAAATATATATATATATATATGAGAGTAATCTACAGTCATAGCCCAGAGCACTGCCTTGTCCCTTTACATTGTGGTAGTATTCTGAGCCGTTATTGTAGAATACTTAAAAAAAAAATAATAAAGCTGAGTTTCAGTTCTTTTATCTGACTACTGTGTAGTTGGCTTTTTTTTTCTTTCCTCACCTCTTTCACTAGCTCGTACCTGAAGGTAGGAGGTAGCAGAACACCTGTCCTGTGGCATTTTCAGCTTTACATCCATTATCCAGCTGGAAATTGAGAGTGGTTTTGGTTAAACAGAGCACACAGAATGGGTGCAGCAGGGGCACAGCTTCTGCAGATGCAATGTGGGTTTCATTGAGGGTTTTCTCTGCTCTGCAGGCTGTGCCAGAGCATTGTGCTAAAGCCTGTATGAGGGGTTCACTCTGTGGTGTTACAGGCTATTTGTACTTTTGTCAGGAAAATTCCTGGCTGTTTCATGTACTCGCTGAAATCCAAGCTGATTTTCTTGTCTTATTTTTGGTATTGTGCAGATGAAACACCTTAAATTGGCGGTGTTTGAAGGAATTAACACTGTGTGTTAATGACAGAGATTGCCATCATGTGGGCTAATGCAAACCAAAGGTGAAAATACGACTGAATTCTGATTTTATGTACAAAGTAAATTAATAATATCTCTATTGCCATAAATAGAGGATCACTACAATCTGCTCTGTTATTTTTTCATGATTATTCAATGATTTATTTGTATTGTGGTAGCATTTAGTGGCTCCACTCATGAGCCAGGCTAGTGGAATAATAGATGTGCTGCAACCATTCAAGAAAAGTGTTTATTAGCATCCTGTCAGCAAATGTTCATGACAGCAAGAAGCAAAGGCAGACCAAAAGCTATGGCAAGCAGAAGTGATTATGTCAATTATCCTTCAGTAAGATTGATGGAAACACAGTGATTGGTACTAAAAAGTGAGACATATTCCATTTTATCTTCCATCCTTGCTTATACAATATTTCCATTTTTCTTCTCCTGAATTGTCTCAGTTGCAGCTGCATGCTCAGGTTTATCCCACAGATGTTTGTACTTTCATGGCTACCCCTTCCTTTTATGATCTCAAGCTTTCCAGAGGTGTTTGCACGACCACTCAGAATTACCACTCCAGCAAACAAGACAAGAGTGCTCTAAAACCAACCCTGAACTGAAGCATGCCCCAAGCGTCCAGTCAGTTATGTGATTTCAGTTTCATAATGCCATTGAAAAGTATTGGATTTACTTTAAATGCCTTATTAGGAAATCCTTCTTTGCTGGTCTTTTAGCAGCTCATGAATTTTCATCCCTTATTAAATTTTTTTGCTTCCATTTATTAATTTCTATGAAAGCTTCTTGATTAATATTTGGAGCTCTGAGGTTTTACAGAGTCACACTGCTGTGTGTATTGTATTGCAGTCATTTTATTAAGGGAGCCAGACGGGGTAACTGAAGAAATGTAAATTTATGACTTATTAGAACATTTTTATTTTAAGAAGTGCAGAAATGCAAATACACCAAAAAACAAGAATGTATTAATTTTGCTGGATAGCCTTTTGATAGGACTGTGCCAAATACAATTTTTAAAGGAAAGAAAGTTTTACCATTTTTTGCTTATGTTGGATAAAGCTTCATTAAAGACTGTTTGCGGGGGGGATTGTTTGTGTGGTTGAGTTTGGGGGTTTTGCATGCTTGAATATCTGGGGTGAAAGAGAGAATTTTTTTCTTATGCTATATTTTTCCATATAGAGCTTGAATTCTCACGAGACGACTACCTGCCTCTGGATCCACACCTGTGTCCCCACCCACAAGGTGACACCCTGGGCTGGGGGGTACCCCCAGCTTTCCCAGCAACCTGGACACCCTGGAGAACTCCACAGCTCCCTGGCCTAAGACCTCAGGATGTTTTCAGGACCTCAAGAGACAAGAGGGCTGCTATGACCATGGCAGGATGTTCACTGTGTAAATGAGACCAGATGGGAGGATAAGCACATCTTATGCAGATCATAAGCTGTTTTCCCTTGAGCTAACTGGATGTGAATTAAAACAGATCCAGGAAACCTCTTATTGGTGAGGGGTTAGTGAAGATGGAACCCATGTGCCTTCAGCAGAGAGAAAATTGTTGTGTACTGAGAACTTCAGGAAATAAAAACAAGAACTGGCTTCACCCTGCCAATATTTCTAAAAATGAGAAAAGAGGAGCAGAAGTGAGCAGTGTGTCAGCCTTGAACAGTGACTTACGAACAGGGACTTGACCTGCAGAGTGCTGGGAGGTCTCACAGGAGCCCTGCAGGTAGTGAATCACAACCTGATCATGAGTCAACAGAACCTGGCTGTTGTGAAAATGTTGAATGTCAACACAGTGTTTACACAGAACTGTAACTTATAAAGTGCATGAAGCAATCATTCAGCTGCACTCAGCACTAGTAAGGCCTCAGATAGAGCAGTGTGTCAAATGTTGAGCAATTTGTTTCCTCTTCAAGGGAAATGTGGTGCAGCTGGACAGCAGCCAAGCAGAGAGAATCAAGCAGAGAGAATCGGAAGAACCTGTCCCGTCCTCACAGATTATGTAGTATTCAGTGTGAACATTAGGATACCAAAGAGAACACAGAAATTAAGTTTTCTGTAAGAAACATATTTTCAAAGAAGGTGGAATTTATCCGTATAAGTAGGACAAGAATAATAGACTTAATCGAGGCTTGAGAGAATTAGGTTATATATTAGGAAAAACATTCTAGTTGTAGGAATAGTTACTAGGAGAGAGAGATGGTCTGAAGAAGCTGTAAAAACCTCTGAGAGATTTTTTAAGACTGTTTTAAGTAAATAGAGGTGAGGAAAACATTGGGGAAGATGCACAGTGTGAGTTTTGGGCCCCTTCTCATTCTGTCTCTGCATGATTCCCAGCTTGTGAGAACTAAACTTGGCTGATGCCCAGTTTTGTCCATAGACTAATTCCAAACTCATGGTACTGGGCACACTAGTCAGTGCTCATCAAAACCACAGCTAGAAATAATCTCAGTTCCACCAACTGAAGCTTTCATGTAGCATGGGCTGAACTCCAATAAAATCCTGTTAATTAAAACTTGTTGCATTGAAGTGACATTGATTTCAGAATTTTGTTCTGTAACTGTCCTGGTTTAGGGCAAATTTGGGAGAAAACTGCCAAAAGGGGCCCCCTAGAAAGCCAACCCACACAGCCCCTCCCCTCAACTGGTTCAGAAAAATTTCCTCGGAGGGAAGTGGAAAGAACCTGTTTATTTAACAGGCAAGGCACTCCTCAGCACAAGAAATGAACAATACCAGATGACAAAACTCATTCACCGCTCTAAAGAGATGACAAATTCAGAAAGTCTCTCCTGTGGGAGCTCGCTCTGTTATCAATCCCTCCAGCACTGGCAAAGGCTGCTGCCCAGAGTAGGCCCCCGTAGGCCACAGACTGCAAGCTCTCGGTGCTCCCCAGGCCCCACTCTGGAGCACGTTCAAATGGTTCCAAGAAAAAAGGGAAAGAAAAGCAGTCCAGGGAAAACTCAGACTGCCTCAGCTAGCTGAACTAACTAAAAAGCAAAAGGAGCGTGGTGTTCTGCCCTGTCCATGCCCAGACAACAACAGTGGAGTTCTGTGTTCCAGCAGACTGGGGGAGAGCGCAGCTGATAATGAAACTCTGTGCTCCTTCTTGTCATAAACAAAACAGACTACTGGGGATACAAGCATCGTAATGTCACCCTAGGATAGTGACAAATCCAAACTTGAGACTTTCTGGTCTTCATGTCTATCTTAGGCAGCTAAATGAATGCAGCCCTGCTAATATTCCCTGTGCATTAGGTGAAGTAAATCCTCTCTTGGCAATTATCTGAAGACACCTATTGAGCTCAATTAGAAATAGCAGCTCAGGCAACTGGAGCACAGACCCTATTGTCATGCTTATGCAAAACTTGCTTCCCATGCCCAAAAGCTGTTTGTTCCTCCCTGCTCTGTGCTGTGGATAGTAGCACAGCTTAGCATGTCAGCTGTCAGAAGGGGAGTAGCACAGATGAAAGAAGCACATCTCAAGTTCCTGTTCTTGATCTCCTGTGGATGTCCACGCATGACTTGGGGGCAGAAAGAATTACAAAGTAAGTAAACATGTGCCCCAAACCCAGTCAAGGACACATCCAGACCCTTCAACATGGTTCCCAAAGAAATTGTACTATACTGGCAGGAAAGCCCTGTGGCAGAAGGGAGATGGGCCCTGCTTTGCCTATCACTCTCCCAGGCCAAGGTGTGCAGCCAGAATAGGCCCACAAATCTTTCCCTCCCTATATAATGTACATAGCTTACTTCATGCATCCAGACTTCTCTCCTCACTATTATTATATAGTGGCACACAGCCACTATATTGAAGTGAAGGGAAACGACCATCCGATTGATGAGCATCGACTCCGCTTTATTGATCCAATCAGTCACTTTTTATAACAGTGTTAATTAAGTTCATGCATATTGCAAAATCCGAGCTCACAATAGGCTACAGAGAAAACTCTAACCCCTCCTTTTGTTTACAATACCTGTGGTTTGTTTATTGAAACCAAGATTTGTGTTCTCACCGTGATATGAAAAGTTCTCAAAACCTTCATATCTGTTTCCAGAGCAGCCAAGGACAGAATGTTTACCTGTTATGAGAAGACTGTCCGAGAATCCTGCTGTTTATAAAAAATGTGCCTGAGAACCTAATTATTTACAGAAAAAGACTTGGGAACTGCTGCTTTATAGCTGCTTTTTACTTTTCCATCAGCTGTATATTTTCATGGCCTCTTTCTTTAAGCCATGTTTGAACCAAGCTCTCCACACTTCCTCCGTTTCTTTCTTTTTGAGCAAGGAGGTTAGTTTGCCAATTTTTCTCTATCATCCTACCAACCATATTTTGGATACAACTACAAAGACAAGGTAAAATAAGTAAAAGCACTAGAAGCACACCTAATATCCCAATAGCATACATCACAAGGTTTCTTAACCATGGTCCCAATCCTAAACTTTTAAGCCACTCATCAATTCCCGATCCTTCTTCTTCCTTGAGATTGTGAAGCCCTTGCTGTAGCTCTTTTATCTTAGCATGAATAGATACAGAATGATCAGATAAATTCATGCAGCACATCCCTTCAAACTCTTCACACCCATGGCCTTGTGCTAGAAGCAGAAAATCTATAGCAGCTCTATTTTGTAAAACAGCGTGATTAACACTTTGTACATCTGCAGTTAACATATCTAATATCTGTGACGTTTTATTTAATTCACCCTTAGCCCAGCACCCTATTTGTTTTGATAAGTTCATCGCTTTGTTTGCAGCACCTCCTGGCAGGATAGTTGAAACCACCACTTGTTTCAGCTTACTCCAGAACCATGGATCTCCTATTTGACTGCAGTCTAAGTTATGCAAGCTACGCCTCTGCCTGCTTGTATTATGACTTAGTTGCATTAATACAGATATATTGGGGTGGAATAATGATAACTTGCCTAAGTAACAAGGTCCACCCTGCAGCTGGGCTGGTATGCCATTCCAGGCTCTATCTCCGCAAATTAGAAATATCCCTGTGGGTAATTTCTTAGGTGTCATGATACTAGAGCCTTTACATTGGTTATAAAGTTGCTTGGACACCGTGTCCAGACTTAGAGATGAATCCAGAGAAGCCCATGTCCATCTATGCTGATTCACCTTTTGAAGATTTAAGGAATCAAAGCTGAACCATCCGCCGTTTGAAGTGCTGGTCATACTAGCATTTGCACTTCCGAAAAGATCTAACTCCTCGGGAGGGGAGTGCAAGGGAGTATTAAGTGATTGAATTAGTAAGCATTGGTGGTAGCCATCACTCTGACTGGCAGTATACCCTCTTTGTGAGGGCAATTTAATATTCGTCATATTGCGCATGCATAAAGTGTGGTTATTAATAAGACTGCAAAATTCTTGAGGAGACCATACTGGAAGTCCTACCAAACACGTTCGAAATGGGTTAGTAACTCCTCCAAGGCTGAGACAAAGAGATGACTGGTTAATCTGTCTAGCAAGTGTTATCCATACATTATCTCTAGGTTGATTAAAGTGTGTTACCCCTAATTCTTCAGCCACCACTACACCAAGCAATATAACAAAAACGAACCTCATTTTTCTGTTCTTTCTTTTACCTTCTTTTTCTTATCAGTTTTTAACCTTACTGTTCCTGATACCTGAAGTCAACACCTTTGTAATCTCCTAATGCAGTGATCTAATGCCTTATTGGGATCTCCTCTTATAGGCCCTACAACGGAATGTTGTGTTAAGGGTACCAGTTTTCTACACTTTGCAGAGGCTATATATGATGCACTTTGAGCTTTAACTCTTTTCAAAATACACTGTACCTCCCACCAATAGTAGGCCAAGATTTTCTGCTTGTGAGATTCATAAAGATCTAAAGCTGAGGCAGTGTTTAGCCCCATCCGACTTCGTAGTGCCCACTCCCAATTATGTTCCCATGTATGTTTATAGTTACAGGGGCTACACCACAAATGCAAAAGTGACGACTGTTCCACCCAAAAGGTCCTATCACAACCCCCACAACACAGTGCAACCCAAGCAGCACAATTCGGGCTGTGGCATTCAAGGCAGTTCTCTTTTGCCGGTCCTCTTATGTGGAAAGATGATAATGATTTGACAATGTCAATCAGTTCCCTGGCCGTCCGGCAACGTCGTGTTACGGCCTTGTCGATCGCTTTCGAGTGTCCCTTCAGTTGTAGCAGTAGTGGTCGCAGGATCAGGGGCAGCTTCTTCTCTAGACGGTCCTTGTCCTCTTCCGTGAGTTGGTCCACCAATCGCTGCATCAAGAACAGGTTTAGTCCACTTGGCAGGTACCCACAGTGCTCCTGCAGGGGTAGAAATACAAAGATATCCCCTTCCCCAGAACAGGACCGTAGCAGGATCCTTCCATAACCCTGTCTTGGGATCTCGGTATTTTACCCATATTTCCTTTTTCTGCTCAACAATCTCTTGTGGCTTATAGTGCAGTTCTGCTGGGGGTTGCCCTACATCTCCGAATACACACAAGTGATTAATCACAAATAGACTTTTTAATAATCTTGCCTGGGGGTCAGTTACTTCCTCATACTTGGCTAAATACTTTTTCAAGGTACCATGTGCCCTTTCGATGATAGCTTGCCCTGTTGGGGAATTTGGGATACCTGTAACATGTTCAATTCCCCAACTTCTTAAGAATCTCCCTATCCATTGACTGATATAGGCAGAACCATTATCCGTTTTAATTCTTTTTGGTGTACCCGTCACTGCAAAGCAACTGTACAAATGCCTTTCCACGTGTATAGCTCTTTCTCCTGTCTGAGCTGTTGCCCATATATATTTGCTATAAGTATCGATAGACACATGTACGTATTTTAGCCTGCCAAAACTAGGGACGTGTGTAACGTCCATTTGCCATAATTCATTTGTTTGCAGGCCTCGTGGGTTTACTCCTAGGCCTAAACCACTTCCCCCATTACGGTGACTACAAGTCGAGCAAGCCCTCACAATGGCTTTTGCTTTTGCGAGTGTTATCTTAATTTCTCTACTTAAGCCTTTTGCATTTTGGTGAAACATTGAATGGGCTTCTCGTGCCAATTGGTGACTTGACAGAGGTGTGCTTTGGGTAATGGTGACCAATCTATCTGCCCTATCATTCCCTTCTCCTAAACCAACATCCCATTTGTGACTTCTAATATGAATTACGGAATAAGCATGCTCCCTGGATCTTGTAGCTCTCTTCAACTGCATTAATAGTTCATATAGTCTTTGATTTTGCACCTCTTTTATGGAAGCGTCTTCAATTCTTGCTACAAGTCCTGCAACATACAAAGAGTCTGTAACAACATTCAAAGGTTCCTTAAGCTGTGCCATTGCCCATACCACTGCTAACAGCTCCATGGTTTGTAAGCTGTCCACTGCTTCCGCTTGCAGAATGTGATGTTTCCATACTCCCTTTTCCTGCCAGGTTATTGCAGCAGTTCTTGACTTCCTGCCAGCATCTGTAAATGCAGTAATGGCACTTGATATAGGGGAATTTTCTCACTTTGGATGAGTTATCCAGTCCCAGTCCCCTATCCACTGAATCAAAGCTGGTCGAAGCTGATCTGTTTCAATGGGGCAACATGCACCTAAGAGAGCTTCCTGCAGTTCTTCTGAATTAGTCAAATACCAGTCCAAGGTATCCTTTTTCATTGGTATCCTGATGGCAGCTGGTTCTGCCCCAGCCACCTGCAACATCCTTTCTCTGCCCTTCTTTATTAGATCCGCTAACATTTCAATTTTTTGAAAAAGAGTCTTAGTTTGCTGTAGCGGAGTGGAGATCCATTCTAATATCCGTGTTTCCCCCGTTTCTTGTTTACATTGCGTAAGTGCTCCCAAAAGATATTGTGGGCCATTCCAAATGGTCAAATCTATGGGTAAGTCTGGATCTCTTCGATAAACATGCCCATGTGCAACACAGTCCACAATTTGCTGAATGACCCGCTGTTGTTTGTCAGTAATACACACCGGATAAGTAGGGTCAGTTCCTTTTAACAGTGGGCACAACTCATTAAGTAGTTCATTGGGTATTCCCACTATTGGTTTTAACCACTCAATCACCCAAAAATTTTTGAGCATCATTTAAAGTGGTCATCTTTGTTTTTAATTGTAATTTCTGAGGTTTGATGGTTTGTTCTGTCATGGACCATCCCAGGTATTTCCATGGAGCAGTTGTTTGGATCTTCTCAGGAGCTACTACTAGAGAATATTGTGCCAGTGTGGTTCTTATTTTCTGGATTTGTTGTTGTGTAAAAGGCATAGGCTGAGCAAATAATACAATGATATATCGCTATATTAGGCCATTGTTTCCTAAGTGGCTGCAATGCTGCATTAACACAAAGCTGACACAAGGTGGGGCTGTTGTGCATCCCCTGTGGAAGCACGGTCCACTCAAATCTCTGATCAGGTGCTTCCTTGTTGATCGCAGGTAATGTGAAAGCAAACCGTCGCATATCCTGTTGATGGAGGGGAATAGTAAAAAAGCAATCCTTTAGGTCAATAATCAGCAGAGGCCAATCCATTGGAATCATGGCCGGGTTAGGTAATCCAGGTTGTAATGAGCCCATAGGTTCCATCTGATCATTAACAGCATGCAAATCATGGAGCAACCTGTATTTTCCAGACTTCTTCTTTATTACAAAAATTGGAGTATTCCAGGGGCTGGTAGATAAGCGCAAGTGTCCCTGTTGAAATTGTTCTGAGACGAGCTGATGTGCATGTTGAAGACTTTCCCTTTTCAAAGGCCATTGCTTAACCCATACCAGGGTGTCAACAATCCAGGTAATGGGAATTGGGAAAGTCCAAGCAATGACTTTTACTCCAAAGGGTGTTCATAAGTCAAGACCACCCCTAGCTGGGCCATAATGTCCCGCCCTATAAGGCATTGAACGGTGGGTGGTAGCTGGACCACTGAAAAAATCGCTGTGAGCTGTTTTCCGTCTATGTGAACTCGGAGGGGAGGCGAACGGCTAGCCAGGGTAAATCCTCCGACCCCGGATACTGCAGTGGCTGCTGGCTGCAAAGGCCAGTGTTGAGGCCAGCAGCTAGGACTAATGATGCTGGAATCTGCTCCAGTATCCAGTAGGCCTGAAAATGACCTTTTTTGTCCTTTGAACTCTACTTCTACCCTTTTCTTGGGTCTTTTAGAAAGGTTTAGAGTCAACAAAGTAAGGCCTCCCGTAGAGCCAAAAGCACTTTCTCCCCTCTCCTGACCTTTTATGGGTTGCATTCCCTTAGTCATTTGTTCAAGTGATACCAACTGAGCAATCCTTTGTCCCTTATTAATTTGAAGAGGGGGAAAGGGGGTGTATGACATCACCATAATCTCTCCCGTATAGTCCGCGTCAATAACGCCAGGCAAAACAAACAGTCCCAACATAGATGCAGATGATCTTCCGAAGAGCAGAGCACCCACTGCTTTATCCTGTATGATAATAGGTCCTTGGATCCCTGTTGGGATTTTTTGCGGGTGCGGAGTCATCAACGTCACGTCTACTGCGGCTGCCAGGTCCATGCCGAGGCTCCCTGCTGTGGTGGGTTGGAGGCTCCCTGCTGTAGAGGGTTGGAGGCAGGAGGGGGTGCTGTTGTTGCTGCAGCGGCGACTTGTGTCTGGGCGCGGCCACTGCTGCGAATCGCGCTCCTGGGGAAGTTTCCCAACTTCCGTCTACAAGCGCCCATATTATGAGTGTCCAAACGGCATTTCTGGCACCAGAGTCCTACAGCCTGGCATTCCTGGCGCATGTGGCCCATGCCTCCACATCGGCCTCCTCTATTTGCTGGTGCCAATGCAGCTGACGCTTGGAGAGGTGCAAGAGCAGCTAACACCTGACTCTGAGAGGACTTTGCCTGTTCTTGCAAGCCTATTCCTAACTGTTTGATCGCATCTACCATAAAAGCCTGCTGTCCGGTAGGTATGAGGGCCATCCTCTCTAATGCCTCTTCTATAGTCCAGTTGGCACCTAGGGTATTAAGTACGCTCCTAGTAGCAGAATTACAATTTTGAAGAGCGCACTGTTTGAGTAGGGCCCCACGCATATATTCGGGTACCCCAGCTCTTTCAATTGCAGAAGCAGCTTTATCAATAAAAGAGCCAAATGATTCCTCTCTGCCTCGTTTGATTCCCATATATACAGGTACCCCTCCTGGTTCTTTCACCCTTTCTTATAGCGAGTCTAACTAACCTCATAGCCTCCCGGCACTTCTCCTGGCCCAGTAGAGCTTGTGCCTCAGTACGAAGAAAAGGTCCCAGGCCCATAAGCTCATTAACAGTGATGCCATGGTGAGGGTCACCCGGCTGCCTCTGAACTGCCACACACTCGTTAACAAGCGCTTGCCAATGAGCATTAAATAACAATTGCTGATGTTGGGTAAAAGTCAATTTAGCTAATCCATGACAATCATTAATGAGAAGGATGCTAGTATCAAAAATATAATCTAGCATTTGTTTGGCTGGCTCGCTTTTAACTCCAAACTGACTAACAGTAGCTCGTAGTTGAGACAACAATTTCCAATCAATAGCAGTAATAGTTGCCTGGATGCCGCCCCCGTCCTGTGGACTGAAGATAACCGGACAAGCCAGCTCACTAGCCACACTTATAAGCTCCTGATCTCCCTTCTCCATTGCATCTCTTGCCAAGGCAGCCCACGTGTCCCATCTTTCCCTCACAATAGCTGCCGCTAGGTCGTTTTCTGCCCCAGGGATCGACTGATTGCTTTTCGGGAACTGACTATGCGGTTTTGGCCATGGCTGCTCTGATACAGCAGATATGGGAGGCTCAGAAGTGCTCTGTGTAGCCTGCAGCGAAGCGGGTAATAAAGCACTCTGCGCAGCTTGGCTTGTTAAAGGGGGCGGCAAAGCGGGTAATAAACCGCTCTGTGTAGCCTGGCTTGTAGCCTGGCTTGCAGCTTGGCTTGTTGAGGGGGGCGGTGAGGCAGGTAATAAAACCGTCCTCATTGCGGGGCCCAGAGGAGTTCCCGACTCCTTATTGAATTCCCTATCTTGGTCGTAATCTTTATTACAATCATGAGCGGCAGTAGCCTGGTGAGCAGCCTTTTTTTCAGCCTGAAACTGTAATAATTCGTTGTTAACGACACGCCATAATTTACCCAACTTCTTGGCAGTTTTATCGTCTTCTAAAGTAGCCTGCCATAATATATCACCGAATTTACGCCACTCCGATAACTCATGAACCGTGTGGGGGTTAAGGAAAATTCCTTTTTCATAACCATAAGCTAAAAGTCCCGGTAATTCTTTCTGTAAATCTATCCCCTTAATCTGCCTTTTCTGCAAAAAAGCAATAAAAAGACCATATGTGGCTTGCCTTTCCATACCTATAAATCGAAAGTGCGCTTTTTGCAGCTCCTCAAGGTCGCGGCTGCACATTTCGGCCAGGCTCGTTTTTACGATCACCTAGAGCACGGCGCGTCTCGGCGTCTTTTTCTCCGCTTTTTTTTCTTCGCGCTTCTGCTGTCCCGGCTGCTGCTTCGGAACCCGACCCGTTTCTTCACTTCCCGTGGTGTCGCAGTATCACATCGGAGAGGTCACCATTTATTGAAGTGAAGGGAGACGACCATCCAATTGATGAGCATCGACTCCGCTTTATTGATCCAATCAGTCACTTTTTATAACAGTGTTAATTAAGTTCATGCATATTGCAAAATCCGAGCTCACAATAGGCTACAGAGAAAACTCTAACCCCTCCTTTTGTTTACAATACCTGTGGTTTGTTTATTGAAACCAAGATTTGTGTTCTCACCGTGATATGAAAAGTTCTCAAAACCTTCATATCTGTTTCCAGAGCAGCCAAGGACAGAATGTTTACCTGTTATGAGAAGACTGTCCGAGAATCCTGCTGTTTATAAAAAATGTGCCTGAGAACCTAATTATTTACAGAAAAAGACTTGGGAACTGCTGCTTTATAGCTGCTTTTTACTTTTCCATCAGCTGTATATTTTCATGGCCTCTTTCTTTAAGCCATGTTTGAACCAAGCTCTCCACACCACTACATTTTCCAGGACAGGAAGATAGGTTATTTAACAGCAACAGAAAGGGCTGAGATTGAATTATCTTCTGTCCAGGTGTCAGAGCAGACTTTTAATAATTCACAAAGACCCCATAAAGAAATTGGATGGATGAGGCTGACTGGGATTCGAGGCACCCTTCCTCAGCAAGGCAAAGGGGCTACTGTGCAGAGCAGGAGAAACTGCTATGTGAGGACATTTTAAAACCCAGGAAAATTACATTCTGCTAAAATATATTAAGCAGAAACTGGGAGAAGGAAGAAAGGAGAAGAAAGGACATCTGTCCTAGGGTGACATTATGATGCTTGTATCCCCATTCGTGTGTTCTGTTTATGCTGGATATTATGTTCTGTGCCTTCGAGTCTGGCTCTGAAGAGTGAATGTTTTGTTTGGGTTTTGCTATCAGCCGCCCCCCCCGCCCCCCCCCCCCCCAGCTGGCAGGACACAGAGACAGGGCAGGACACAGTGCCGCTTTTGCTTTTTGCTTGGCTTTTTCTCTTTGCTCTTGCTCTTGCTTCTGCTTTGCTCTTGCTTTTTGCTTCTGCTCATTAGATAGTTTAGCTAAGTTTCTTCCCTGGACTGTAAGAATCCATGTATCTCAGGCTGTTTTATGAATCCACTCTGGCTAGCTCGGACTCTAGCCCACATGGTCTTACATGGACAAAAGTAAAAGATAGAAGCACTCTTCTCCACGTGGGGACGGGTGTCCTGTTTATTGGCTTGGGAGGAGACACTTCAGGTTCTAGCTACCTTCCAGGTGAAAAAAAGCATGTGGATATTTATACCCGAGGGGATGGGGGCAGGGGAATAGGACCGCAGCCAATGGGATACCATTGAGGAGGGGTGAGGGGAGGGGTAACCAGGGAAAAGACCACCAGGGGGTACAGCAGAGGGGTACATGAGGGAAAGACCATGTGATGGAGAAGAGAAATAACAACCTATGTGACATAACATACTCATCACAAATTTCCAATCACCCAATGCAAAACAACAACTAAATAAAGTATTTAGTGCAATACAACACTGGACTGTTTCTCCTTTCCCTTTTTTTGGACCTACTTGAACCTGCTCCAGACTGGGACCTGGGAAACATGCCAGAGGGACTGATAACAGAGTGACCACCCCCCAAGAGAGACTTTCTGAATTTGTCATCTGTTTTCAGAGTGGTGAAAGAGTGGTATAATCTGTACTGTTCATTTTGTGTGCTGGGGGTTGCTGTGCCTATTAAATAAACAGGTTCTTTCTACTTCTCTCTGAGGAATCCTTCCCGAACTGGTTGGGAGGAGCGGCCGTGTGGGTTTGCTTTCTGGAGGGGCCCCGTTTTGGAGGTTTTCTCCCAAATTTGCCCTAGACCAGGACAAAATTTGGCACTCAACACATGGGGCTCGAAAGAGAGTGGAAAAAACCCTGTTGGTTGCCATTACTCTGTGTTCATATAAAGCAGTTAATAGCCATGTTTTTTGAATTCATAGTGTCTTTTGGGGTGAAGGTTTGCATGCATTTCTGGTCCCTAGGTTTTTTTTTGAGATCTTAATACCTCTATTGTAGGTAGGTTTATTTTCTTATCCAGAAATAGCTCTAGTATTGTCCCTAATACGTAGTATTTACAGCAGAGGGGCAGTGACCAGAATAGCTATCCTGCTGGGCTTGGTGGTAATGATTTGTAAGAAGTTTATAAACATTCTGGGGTCTGTTCCAGGTATGAATCGTTCATGGCTGTGGTTATGCATCCAGTTTGTTAAAGGAGGAGCAGGTGATGAGGTGTTTCAGCCTTTGCTTTCCTTCTTCTCCTGAATCTGTTACATCACTATTGGAAAATGTTCAGTTTAAATGGTTAAAGAGACCATCTTTCTGGTATTCAATCTGGTAAGTTTCCTTTATACAGTCTGCAGCTTCTCTAGAATGAGGACTGAGATTTCTAGACGGGCTGATGAGACCGCTGATCCAGGAGTAGACCCAGGTGTGGAAAATCCTGAGTAGTGTGGGAAATGGGAGGACATGGACCAAGTCCTGAAGGAATTCTCTGACCCTATAGTCTGTGACTTTCCCCATGAACAAATTCAGAACCCAGCTGAGGTGGGGAAATACCTGAAAGAGAAGTAGCAGGATGACCATAAGGAGAAAAATATCATTGCAGTGAGCTGGGCCCTGTCATATGTTTTTCGCACATTGCTAGATACTCTAGGCCAGCAGGCAGAGGTGAGGGGGCAGGGAGATAAATTAGGAGCTCTCCCAGTCACTCAGGCTACAGCCAACACCCCAGGCTTGAAGCCAGCAGCCAAACTACATAGTGAGCCCAAGCCAACAGTTAAACCAGACAATAAGCATCAACCAATGGCTGTTGCGACCAGCACAAGAAGTGGAAAATGCACGGATACGACCAATTGACCAGTGGATGATGATGATGATGATGATGATGATGATGATGATGATGATGATGATGCAGGAGAAGGACCCTCAACACCTCCTGACATAAAAGCCAGAGTCAAAGTGGCAGGTGGAAGATCAGAAGCCAATACTGAGTCCTTTTCCCCAAAGGACCTTCATGGCCTAAGGAAGGATTACACTTGAAGACCTGATGTATCCATAATTAGTTGGTTAGTCTGTCTCTGGGATGCAGCAGTGAGGCTATAATTCTGGATGGCACTGAAGTGAGGCATTTAGGATCCCTGCCACATGATCCTGTCATCAACCAAGGAATTATGAGGGAGGCTAATTCACACAGCCTCTGGATACGGGTCTTGGAAAGTGTTGCACAAAGACACCTGTGTGCAGATGATCTTTATATGCAGCAAACACAGTGGAAGACCATAGAGCAAGGGATCCAGTGCCTGAGAGAAATGGCAGTGGCAGAGATTATCTTCTCAGATAACGTAACAGCTAGGAATCCAGACTTGGTACCATGCACATCTGTGATGTGGCAAAAACTCGTACGACTTGGGCCACATGAATATGCTTCTGCTTTGGCCATAATGGAGCGGGATGAGAGGGATGAGACTGTGCTTGATATGGCAAAGAAGCTCCGAGCATATGCAGATACTGTGCATGGCCCAACACATGCCAGAATCGCAGCAGTGGAAACATGTCTGCAGAAGTTAGAGGACAAGATAGAGGAGAATCACCTTTTCCAAATCTCGGCAGTACAGATCAGAGGTTCTGGTATCCAAGGCAGACGTTCCCCAGATGGCAAGAGAAGATACACCCCACAAGCTGAGCTGTGGTTCTTCCTACATGATTGTGGAGAAAACATGAGGAGATGGGATGGAAAATCTACTGCTGCTCTGGCACAACGGGTGCATGATTTGAAGGAAGACAGGACTCAGAGAGGAAGTTGCATCAAAAGGAAAGCGGCTTGAGTTGCCCATAGCCAAACTGCCAGGTATGATGATGATGATGATGATGATGATGATGATGATGATGATGACATGTCCGATCCCCTTGAAGGAACCTCCAAGACATATGTCCAAAGAAAGAAGGATAACCAGGCTTAGAGGGGCCCTGCCTCTAGCCAGGTAGAGGTCAGGGAAAATTGTGTTTTCTGGACCATGTGGATCTGTTGGCATGGCACATCTGAACCACAAGAATACAAAGCTTTTGTTGACACTGGTGCACAATGCACATTAATCCCATCGAGACACCTGGGGATGGAA
This sequence comes from Ammospiza nelsoni, assembly GCF_027579445.1. Lineage (NCBI taxonomy): Eukaryota > Metazoa > Chordata > Aves > Passeriformes > Passerellidae > Ammospiza > Ammospiza nelsoni. Next base: position 18,545,394 of record NC_080635.1, read on the forward strand.
TCTGTTTCTATTGCTGGTGTCACAGGATTTCACTTTGGTGGAAGCTGATGTGAGCCTGACTGGAAATGAGTGGAAGAAACATCCTATTGTGACTGGCCCAGAGGCCCCATACATTTTGGGCATAGACTTCCTCCGAAGTGGATATTTCAAAGACCCAAAGGGACTCAGATGGGCATTTGGAATAGCTGCTGTAGTGACAGAGGGCATCCAGCAATTGAACACCTTGCCTGGACTGTCCGAGAATCCATCTACAGTAGGACTTCTGAAGGGAGAAGCGCAGCAGGTACCAATTGCCACTTCCACGGTGCATCGTCCACAGAATAGAACCCCTCGAGATGCTGAGATTCCCATCCATAAGATAATACAAGAGGTGGAGAGCCAAGCGGTGGTCAGCAAGACTCACTCTCCCTTCAACAGCACCATTTGGCCTGTGCATAAATCTGAAGGAGAATGGAGATGGACTGTGGAGATTCACTACCATGCATTTAATGAAGTGACTCCACCACTAAGTGCTGCCGTGCCAGACATATTAGAGCTCCAGTACAAGCTTGAGTCCAAGGCAGTGAAGTGGTATGCCACTACTGATATTGCCAATGCATTTTTCTTCATTCCTCTGGCAGCAGAATGCAGGCCTCGGTTTGCTTTCAGGTGAAGGGGAGTGCAGTATGCCTGGAACTGACGGCCCCAGGGGTCAAAGCACAGTCCTATCATCTGCCATGGACTGATCCAGACTGCACTAGAAAAGGATGAGGCTCCAGAGCACCTACAGTATATTGATGACATCATTGTGTGGGGGAACACAGCCATGGAAGTGTTTGAGAAAGGAAAGAAAATCATCCAAATCCTCCTGGGAGCTGGTTTCACCATTAAAAAGAGCAAAGTAAAGTGACCAGCTCATGAGATTCGGTTCCTAGGAGTAAAGTGGCAAGATGGACAGCGGCAGATTCCTACAGATGTCATCAGCAAGATCACAGGTATGCCTCCACCAGCCAATAAGGAGACACAAGCTTTCCTAGGTGCCAAAGGCTTTTGGAGAATGCACATTTCCTGAGTACAGTCAGATCGTGAGCCCTCTTTACCTGGTCACCCACAATAAGAACAATTTCCACTGGGGCCCTGAGCAGCAACAAGCCTTTGCCCAGATCAAGCAGGCGATCGCTCATGCAGTAGCCCTTGGCCTGCCCAGGACGGGAACAGATGTGAAGAACAGGCTCTACTCTGCAGCTGGAGCCTTTGGCAGAAGGTGCCTGGGGAGACTCGAGGCCGATCTGTCACAGACATTTTTTCACAGAAATCCTTTCTTTCAGATTTCTGCATTTTCTGGGAAGCAAGGGCCTCAGAAAGAGAATGTAAACAATTGTTATCAGCTGCTGTGGAATGCAATAGGATGCACCTATTTTGACCTGTCATTGGTTCATGTTCCCATGTTTATAATTAAGGGCCAATCACAGGAACAAGCTGGGGACAGAGTCCCTAGACACAACTTTGTTATAGATTCTTTCTTTCTATTCTTAGCTCAGCAAGCATCTGCAAACTTCTCTCTTTATTCTATTTAGTATAGTCATAATGTATTATATATCATATATCAATAAATCCAGCCTTCTGATCAAGAAACAAGATTCTCGTCTCTCTCTCACCTCCAGCGACCCACTCAGGACGCTGTAATATCGATCACTAGGATTTTGGAGTCGAAGCTACAGAGGCTGTGAAGCCGTCTACACTCCAACAGAGAAAGAAGTCTTGGCTGCCTGTGAAGGAGTCCAAGCCACCTCACAGGTGATTGGTACAGAAGCGCAACTCCTCCTGGCACCCTAACTACCAGTGCTGGGGTGGATGTTCAAAGGCAAGGTTCCTTCCACTCACCATGCCACTAGTACTACATGGAGCAAGTGGATTGCTGTCATCACTCAGCGTGCCCGTATAGGTAAACTGAATCGCCCTGGGATTTTTGAGGTAATTACAAATTGGTGTGAAGGTGAGAATTTTGGTGTCACAGATGAAGAACAGGAACCAGTGACACGTGCTGAAGAGGCTCCTCCATATAACCAACAGCCACCAGAGAAAACACGCTATGCTCTTTTCACTGACAGTTCCTGTCGCATGGTAGGGATGAACTGGAAGTGGAAAGCAGCTGTATGGAGCCCCACACGACAGGTCGCAGAGGCCACTGAAGGAGAAGGTGGATCAAGCCAACTTGCAGAACTCAAAGCTGTTCAATTGGCCCTGGACTCTGCTGAGAGAGAGAAGTGGCCAAAGCTCTACCTTTATACTGATTCTTGGATGGCAGGCAACGCTCTGTGGAGATGGCTGGAGAGGTGGAAAGAGGCTAATTGGCAGCATAGAGGAAAACCAATTTGGGCTGCTGATGAGTGGAAAGACATTGCTACCAGGGTAGGGAGGCTACCTGTGAAAGTCCGCCGTGTAGATGCCCATGTACCCAAGAGTAGAGCTAATGAGGAGCACCAAAACAATGAGCACACAGACCGGGCTGCAAAGATAGTAGTCCAAGATAGACCTAGATTGGTAACAAGGGAGAGTTATTTCTAGCTCAATGGGCCCATGATGCCTCAGGCCAGCAGGGTAGGGATGCCGTCTATAAGTGGGCACAAGACCGAGGGGCGGATCTCACCATGGACAGTATTTCTCAGGTTATCCAGGACTGTGAGACGTGTCCTGCCATCAAGCAGGCCAAGCGAGTGAAGCCCCTATGATATGGTGGGCGGTGGTCCAAGTACAAGTATGGGGAGGCCTGGCAGATTGACTACATCACACTGCCCCAGACAGGCCAGGGCAAGCACTACGTGCTGACCATGGTGGAAGCCACCACTGGATGGTTGGAAACGTACCCTGTGTCTCATGCTACTGCCCGGAACACCATCCTGGGCCTTGAAAAAAGGTCCTTTGGAGGCATGATACCCCTGAGAGGATTGAGTCAAACAATGGGACTCATTTCAAGAACAGCCTTATCAACACCTGGGCTAGTGAACATGGCATTGAGTGGGTGTACCATGTCCCCTACCATGTACCAGCTGCAGGCATAGTAGAGAGGTACAATGGATTACTAATACTCTAGCTGAAAGCTTTGGGTATGGGGGATCTTTCAAAAATTGGGAGCAACATTTAGCAAAGGACACCTGATTAGTTAACACCTGAGGTTCCACCAACCAAGCTGGTCCTGACAGTCTAAGTCCCTGAATATAATAGATGGAGATAAAGTCCCAGTGGTACATATTAGAGGTTTATTAGTGAAGACCGTGTGGATCAATTCTGCCTCGAGTACAGACAAATTCATTCATGGGGTTGGCTTTGCTCAGGGACCAGGTTGTGCATGGTCGATAATGCAAAGAGATGGAATGACACGGTGTGTACCTCAGGGAGATCTGATTGTGGGGTGAGAATGATATGCAAATATCACTGTTCATTGGATGTTACTGACATTGTCAGTACATTAAACCATACAGACATGAGATAGAAGGAAATGTCTAAGTGTTGAAGGTCTGAGCAAGTGAAAGATGGAGTTTTGAGTGAGTAAAGTGAAAGTGGGGAATCCTGCAGCTCTGTAGTGTGGGGCCTGGATTCAGTGGTCTGGTGTAGGGATGTGATGAAGGCATGATAGTCATTGCTTGTAATTTTTGAGGGAACAGATGGAAGTTTTATGTGAATAAAATGCATGATGTGTGGTAGTATGTTGACCATATGGGGATAAGGGGTGGAATGTCCTAGGGTGACGTTATGATGCTTGTATCCCCATTCGTGTGTTCTGTTTATGCTGGATATTATGTTCTGTGCCTTCGAGTCTGGCTCTGAAGAGTGAATGTTTTGTTTGGGTTTTGCTATCAGCCGCCCCCCCCCACAGCTGGCAGGACACAGAGACAGGGCAGGACACAGTGCCGCTTTTGCTTTTTGCTTGGCTTTTTCTCTTTGCTCTTGCTCTTGCTTCTGCTTTGCTTCTGCTTTGCTCTTCCTTTTTGCTTCTGCTCATTAGATAGTTTAGCTAAGCAGTCCAAATTTTTCCCTGGACTGTTTCTCCTTTCCCTTTTTTTGGACCTACTTGAACCTGCTCCGGACTGGGACCTGGGAAACACCAAGAGTTTGCCCCTTTTGGCTGCAGCAGCTACCCCAGCGCCAGAGGGACTGATAACAGAGTGACCACCCCCCAAGAGAGACTTTCTGAATTTGTCATCTTTTTCAGAGCAGTGAAAGTGTGGTGTCATCTGGTACTGTTCATTTTGTGTGCTGGGGGTTGCTGTGCCTATTAAATAAACAGGTTCTTTCCACTTCTCTCTGAGGAATCCTTCCCAAACCAGTTGCAGGGAGGGGCCATGTGGGTTTGCTTTCTGGAGGGGCCCCCTTTGGAGGTTTTCTCCCAACTTTGCCCTAGACCAGGACAACATCTAAATTTTAATTAGATCAAGGGGACATGGATACATTCCCCATGTTCTCCAGTAAGAACAGAGGGAGCTGTTTGTTTAATACAACCGGTTCAAAAGAAAGTCAAGAGGCAAGCACAAACTTCCAAGCTTTGGGGGCTTCAGTATCTCTTTTCTTTCACCTCTGCATTTCTGCCATCAGACGGGTTTTGCTTACAATAAGGGCCTTGGATTTGGTTTGGATTCACTTTTTCCATTTTACTGTGTTTGCCTTCATTTCTCCACTGCTTATCCTTCTATTCACTCAGCTTTTTTTGGTAATACTGTAGTTCCAGTTTCATTCTGCCACCCCAGTCATGCTGGGAAGCAAAACAAGTTGCTTACCTGCAGAGCAGGACCCAGCAGGACACTTTCCCTCCTATATATGAGGTCACTCTTATTTGCCTTGCTAATTTAAGTTCTCAGCAGATGGGACGAGAAGGGACGTGGAGCTCCTCACTCTGCTGGCAAATGGTCCATGAAAATGATTAGAGAGGGGCACTGAGGGGAGCCCACATTGCTTCATGAGTCCTGTGTCTATGCCTTGGTCCCAGGATTGTCAGCTCACTAGCTTTCATCAGCCCAATATTCACAGGTGCCTGTGAATGCTCCTATGAAAACAGCAATAGCCAAAGGTTTTAAGGATTTGCTGATGTTTTAGGGTGTTGTTAAGGTAAGACCTTTTGAAAGACCCCCCCCTTTCTGAAACTGGTGAGCTCACATCTTCAGCAAATTGGCACTGATATGGTCCAGTTAGGGAGCATAGCGTGCACAGCATGTCACTTCATCTGCCTGCTTCTTGCTGCTCCAGTATGAATTTCTTGTCCCCTGGATAACTGCTTGAACTAAAGAGTTGCCAGTTTCTGCGCTGTCAAGTTGACATATTTTCTTTTTTCTTTTTAACCTAATAAGGCTGGATTTATTTTTAATGTTCCTTATTACCATCCACTTCTGACTTCCATCCATCTACTGCTGAGTACATGCTGCTCTTGCCAAAGCAAGTGTCTTCGAGTAGCTCTGTGAGCCCCTGGAACCGCACTGCCCTGCAGGGGATATTTGCCATCCTTGTCCCTTCTATTAATTCCATGGCAGCACATGCTGCTCGCCTGCCTTGTTCACTACTCTCATGCTAATAACCATGCAACCAGTTGATATTTCTCATAACCATTACCAGAGCTGCTGTTGTTAATAATTCAGGGCTAATTATTTACTGAAAAGTTTAGCAGAACGATTTAGCTTCACTTAGCCTGTTCATTGATGAAGACTATAAATGTCTGCACTTATCACTGATAGAGCCATTACTGGCTGCAGCAAAAATGAGGATTAGTCCAACTGTCTGCTTGTATACTTCCTGCTTGGTTTTCATTAGATTTTGGGCAACCACTTGGGAAGAGAAGTGCAGGTTATTTTAGCAATAATTTAGCAGGTTTTCTTACATTGACATTGCGTGCAGTGTAGACAGAGCTACAGAAGTGCTGAAGCCTCACATTAAAAAAGATATCATGACAGCTGTGAAGTGTCCAGCTTCTCAATTAAGGTGCTGGGCTGATTCTATTACAAATACATTTTACTGGGGATAGGCATACCTACAACAAGGTTTAGATGATAGTGTTCTCTTTGGTTTATGGAAAAAGTGGGAGGGAAAATTGCCAAGAATTAAAGAATTAAAGAATTAAAGATAATGATGCCTCTTCAGTCAGTTTTCTCTGGTCTGGGAGGCTCCTGTTCCCTGAATTTCTGAATTTAGGAGCTGTTACAGACAGAAGGCCCTGGATATACACACTGATCTCAGTTTCCAATGAAATGAATGAGAACTGGGACCCCTTTCAGCAACGAACTCTTTCTGACCATGCAGTCAGGAGTCCCCATCTGATTCCCAGAAGCAGAAGAAAGGCCATGTCCTGCCTTCCAAGGGAAGGCAGGCTTTATCATTACACTTCTTTAGAGTAAAACTGGGCTCTGGAAAATCTACCCAGACTTCTGATTTTACCTGCATTACAGCATTTGCAGTGACTCAAGGCTGACTGGGTGCATTGTGGTACTGTGGATGCATTTGAGTCTTTACAACATGTGAGGGCTGTGCAACAGATCCTCAACAGCCTTTGGCTGCTCTAGGCAAAGACAAGCAAGTGAACTAAAAGACAGTTCCCTCTTGGGATATTTGGAAATCCAGAATACCACTCTCTTTACCTTTGGATCTTAAGTGTCCTAAATATGCCTACAAGTCTTCATATTAAATTATGGGCAACAAAATGATTAATTATCCCCTGACCTTCAGTCTCTTCATTGAGGCTGTGTCACCAGCATTTCATGTCATTAGGTGACAGCAGATGTAAATCAAATATGCCTCCTCTAAAATATATAAAAAGAGAGGAAATGAAATTAAAATTCAAGGAATGACGTGAAATGAAAAGGCAGTAAAAGAAACAGAATTAAGTGGAATTGAATATATATATGGAAAAGAAAATACCGAACTGGAGGGGAAATAATGGAATGGAATGAACTGAAGTGTAGTGAAATTAATTGAAATAAAATTATACTTATTCAAATATTGAGATTTTATTTCATGAAAGGAAATTAAGAATTTTTATTTCATAAAAGAAAATGAAATGAGAAACCAAGGAATGAAGTGAAATGAAAAGACAGAAGAGGAAATAAACTGAAATTAATTTGAAAAGAAAAAGTGAAATTAAGTAAAAAGAATGGAATGGAATGGAATGGAATGGAATGGAATGGAATGGAATGGAATGGAATGGAATGGAATGGAATGGAATCAACTGAACCTTGCTGAAATGATACTCATAAAAATCTCAATATTTAATTTCATGAAAGGAAATGAAATGAGAAATCATGGAATGAAGTGAAATGAAAAGACAGGAAAGGAAAAAGAATGACATTTAATGAAATGCAAAAAAAAGAGTAAATTGTGAAATTACATGAAAACAGTGAAATGGAATGGAATGAAGTGCAGTGAAATGAACCAAACCTTACTGAAATGATACTCATTGAAATCTTGAGATTTCATTTCCTTGCATGAAATGAAGAATTTTCACTAAAGGAAATGAAATGAGAAATCAACAAATGAAGCGCAATGGATAGAAAGGGAAGGAAATTTAATTTAATTGATAAAATACATAATTTAATTTAACTGATGAAATACAAAATTCTGAAAGAAATTGGAAAGAATGGAATGGAATAGAATGGAATGGAATGGAATGGAGTGTATTGGTTTAGCATTTCCTGGTTTTGGTAGCTGGTGGGACTACTGGAGTGGCTTCTGTGAGAATTTGAAGCTTGAAGCTTCTTCCATGTTTAGCAGACCTAGTTCCAGGTGACTCCAAAGATGGACACGGCACTGCTCAAGGCTGGCCCAATTAGAAATGGTTGCAAGTCCTCTTAGGTTTTTGCCTTAGCAGTATTCAGCACTGTCAGATCTTTCTGTCAGGATGTCTGTCAGGTCTGGCTCTGTGAGGCAGTGAATATTTTCAATTCCCATCAGCTCCAAAGTGAGTACCATTAAAAACTAAACAAATTATTAAAAAAAAAATAAATCAAGCTTAGAAGTAGCCTGGTTGTTATGTTGTCCTCAGGCATTAATTTTTCTCTCCAGATTAGTCATGCACTTGAACGGAAAATTCATAATAGGGAAGCCAAATCTCATGTTCATAATTTGGACCCTGGGAAGAAATACAGCCTGTAAACCATAGAAATATTAGCCCATGATTACACTGAAACCTCCACACTTAGTGCAAGATGTGTTCATAAGCGCTTTTCCTAGGAAGCAATAGCCTCTGCCCTGCAATTACATATGTAAGCGCTGTGGAAAAGATTTGTTTACTGAATGAGAAAGGCACAAATCCCAGGCCGCTGGTTAGAAAGAGTCCTATGCAATCATCAGGATTATACCAATACAACAGTTCAAGGACCTTTGACATTTGATGAGTATTTTTCTCTTTTACAGGGTGAAGAGAGGTTGGACCTCAAAAGGAAAGTGAACTGAGGCTTTGATTAGAAGAGCCACAGAAAAAGAAATGAAGAATGATTGTGGAGAGTCATAAGCATATGTTGAAAACTTACAAGGAAACTGCTGCCAAGCAGGTTGTGATACATTTTTAATTCCAGATGTAGATAGACTTGCATGTGCACATGCAAAACACACTTGTTTCTATATAAAAAGGTAGGAAATGCAAGAAACCCTCAAAAGCACAAATTTGTGATAAGTGGCAAATGTTCTACTTGAGCTTTACCCCTTGGCATGATCACAGAGAATTGATTCTGCTCTCTTAAAAACAACAGCTGTTCACTGCTGAAGGCTATTTCAGCTCAATCAGTACTGGTGCACTGGCCACAAAAGCCAGAAACAAAGGTGACCAGGCACCAAATTCTTTCAAATGTAAAAAGAAAACAATATCAGCAATGGATGGCGTTACTGAAAATAGCAAGCATGGTCTTTTCAGGAAAATAGGATTTGTGAGGTAAAGGTTTCTGGGCAGTGAGTCAGAGGAGCTTCTTCTTGGCATCTGCAGCATCTGTCTTTTCTTTAGGCAGTGACATTTCATGGCAGGAACAGGTGTAGATAAGAGCAGTGTTTTAGGGCTTGTGCTGATAGCACAAAATGAGCAGAAACATCAAAACAGGCAGAAAAAAAAATACAGGAAAAGGCCATACAAAAATGAAACACATTTCATGCCTGAAAGGTTGGACTTTCAAATGTGTGGATGAAGCCACAAGTGATGTGGCATGCCGCTCCAAGCATTTTCTCCAGTTACTCCTGGCTGGCATAAGATCAGGAGTGCAAAGCACCACTTAGTGCTGAATTTGGCTAAACTGAACACTGGGCAAGGTGGAAGGAACTGCAGAACAAATTCTTTATTATTCTATTCTGTATTCACCCCATCAGTGTGATTCCCTGCTGTGGGGCAGGAGCTGGAGTGGAAAGGCATCTCTCCAGAGAGGGCTATGGTGGCCATTGGGAAGCATGGCCTCCGGCACAGCTCTCTGGTGGGTGGGTTCTGCTTGCCTGCACCACTCTGGGGCCCCTCCTGCCCTGGACGTAGGAGCCAGAGGCAGCAGCAGCAGAAAGGCTGCCACCCAGCTTGGGAGTTCATGTGGTCACCCAGCAGTCCTCCCTCTAGAACAGAAGATTACTTCTACCTGCTTCTTGGTATTAAGTATTCTAGTACTGAGACTTCAGGTTCTTTTTTTAATGCCTGCAGGAATCTTTCCATGTGAAAAAAAAAAAGTTAAGGATTTTTTCTCTAGGATGTCATATGCTCTGCTACTAAACCACTCTGGAGATCTTTAAAAGAATAACATTCTGGGAGTGCAAGAAGTGATGTGCCTGTTTTACACTCTCCTCATCCACTGTGTTTTTGAGTGGCAAAACATGATATGTCACAATTCAAGGGTCATTTTTATACTTGGAGAAGTAGCCAGCATGGACCAATCCAGCCATCCTGGCTGAGTATGCTGTTATTGACTGACACATCTCGAGTGCCACAGGAGCCACAAGTATACAAGGCTGTTGTGGAGGTGCTGACTTTTAAATCCCAGCTACATGCACAACCCTGGCATATTGTCAGCATGTACAGTTTTCAGTTTCGTGGGACATTTCTTCTGGTGTTACCAGGGGATTTTGTTTTACCTTCATCTCTTCTTTCTGTTAACACTGCAGAAACTCATTTCTTGAGGCTCTGTCCTGTCTTTCTCAACCCCACGTGCACTGTATGATTCCATGGCAGAACCTGAGCTTGCACACATACTTCACGTGTACACTCACATCCCAAGGCAAGACCACTGAATAACATGAAAGCTGTCACAGGTCATTTTGCTACAGTCCCATTGTTTGAAAGGTATTTAGGTTAGAGTAAAACCAGATTTCAGCTCCAGTCAGCCCTTTTTTTGCAGGATACAGGGAACAGCTGGCTGGTGGATATTGCCCGAACAAGTCTCCTTCTACTTCTAGTGGCCTTGAGGGGCAACTGCTGCTGCTGCTGCTGCTGCCCTGGCTGGCTGGCCTGACAGGAGGACCCAAAACAAGGATTCATCCTGTACAGTTGTGGAGGTCAGCCAATCCAGGGCTGTATTTTTTCCATAATAAACTGCATAATAAACTGAAATAATTCTCTCTCCCAGGATTTTTCCTGAGGAAGGCAGTGAGAAAGCTTAGAGAGAGAAGAGAAAACAATTCTTATCTCTATTTGCTGCTCCTGTTGTTTGGCACATGTGGAATGTGTTATGGAGATTGTTTACTGAAAGGGATTTGTTAATTGGACTCTGGTGATGGTTGTTTGGATTGATTGACCAATTAGGAAAAAGCTGTGTTGTGACAGTCTGAAAGGGTCATGGGTTTTTCTTTGGTATAGTATAGTAGTAGTATACTATGGTGTAATATAATATAGCTTAATCAAGCAATTGTTTAGCCTTCTGAATCATGGAGTCACTGCATGTTATTCTCCGTCTGGGGGTCATCCTGCACTGATACTCTGAGGCTTTCTTTTTGACAAGACCTGACCATGCTAATTTCAACAGAGAAACTTTGGTTTCAGTGTGTGCTAGAATAAAAATATCATCATTTTCAAGCTAAAATGTAATACATTGAATTATCCTTATGTTGAGATGAACAGAGCACTTTATTCAATTGATCAAGCTTTGCTCAGTTAGCCTTTACTGCATTTGCTTTTCTCTTCTTTGCTGAAATTAACACAGTCATTTTTGTAACTGAAGTCAGTAGTAGCCAAGATAAATGCAAAAACCTGCCTCTCCAAAGTCTTTAGTCTCACTAAGAAAAAAAGCTCACAGAAGGAGACTGAGATCAAAATCAATGCTACCTAGCCCAGGAAAAAATTAATTTGCAGTTCATCTTAGAGTCTTTTATGTACATAAAGCGAGAATAATTAGGTTTGTACATGTAGAATTTAATCTTTTCTTATTCTCTCCATTATATGGACAAACTGTTGAATTCACTGCTTTGATAAAAATCTTTCTAGAACACTTTAATTATTCCCAAAATACTGTTTTTTTCCCTGTCCCTTTTTTTTTTTAAAGTTAGAGATTTATTAAAGAGATAATAGATTTTTCCAATGTTAGTTGTGAAATCCATATGGGAAAAAATCAAATAATTCTTGGCATTTATTATGATAATTTTAACTGGGACTCATAAGGTAAAGAGACTTCATGACATTACCTATGCAAGATCTGAGAATGTGCATCTCTAGAAATAATGACCTTATTACAGTGTTGATCTTGTGTGGGTGGAAGCCTGGTGTAGAAGGAGGCTGGGGGAAATGCTCGTGTATTTCACCTGCCTATTGTACATTACAGGTGAGCTCAGAGGTACAGTAAGACACACATTTTTAAGTGTCCTACATGTAAAAAAATGGGTAATATAATGCATTAATCACTGGAATGCAATTACAGGCCTTAATTTAAAAGGTATTAGTCACTCGCCATAGATAACCTTCTGTGGCTATTAGAATTTCATAGGCTGAGTACATTACAACTAGCAAATGTCATTTGCACAACCAGCACACACAAGGGGCTGGTTTTAGCTGAAAGCACTTTTTTCCCCCCTGTATTAAATCTACCCCATTAAATACAAGAGAGAGCACCTGTTTAGGTCTTATTTCAATACAATAAAGACTATATCCTGGCTGCATTTTAAGGGGACTTTATAAAGATTGCATGCTATTCATGTATTTTATTAACATGTTTAAAATGGGATGGGATACACTGGAAATGTTATGAGCACATCAGTAGCTGGTGATAAACCCTGGCAATAAACAGCCTATTAATCTGTTGCAGTCTTTATCAAAATGTGAGATAACTGTAAAACCTGTTACAGCATTTACTGATCTTTTATAAATGAAGTATGGTATTTTCTTGAAATTAGTAACATGCTTAAAATTAGGTCTCTCTGTGCTTAATTTCAAGAAGCTGATAAATCTAGGAGACAGTAAAATCCTGTAAGCAATTGTTCCTAATTTTTGGTTTTTTCCTGGGCATATTGGAGAGGAAATCTTTACCGCTTCCATCCTAATCCCTTCTGGTGCCTGCTAGGTGTCTAGCTCACTGTGTGTATGTGACTTGCATAAGACAAGGGAGAAGCAAGAAACATGTCTGTGCTTAACAGAGGCACCTTTGCAGAAAGACAACTTTTGGCTTTGTTTCCATCATTTCTTTCAGGTGACAGAACAGCATGAGAGGACTGTGTCGGTGTGCCTTTTTTCATCAAAATATAACATGCAGGACATGCTTATCTGCATCATTTGGAATTGAATTACTTTTTGTGAGCTAGAAGGCACTGAAAGGTGTCAGCACAGTGCTACAGAAAGTACAGCTGCATTAACAAGCAACTTGCCTGTTTCTTTTCTCTCTAAGAGAGAGAACAACCACAGTAGCTGAATATTTTGGCATCTTTATTATAGAGTCCTGTGATTTACACACATGAAGCCTGGAGGTTTTTAAAAACTGGATCAAAAGGATTCAATCCAGAAGCAAGTCTACAGTCATAATAATGGTGTACAAGCATTGTTCAGTGGCAAATCAGCCAATACACCAACCAAGAAAAAGTTCCAGGTTGGATTTTCAACTATAACTTAGTAAGAACTTTTGCAAAGAAACACTTGTGTAAATTCATGACCATTTGTTAGCAGCAGGTGACTGTACAACAAGCAGCAGCGGATACATTTCTTCCATGCTGAAATGTACATTGTGTATTAAACAAAAAAGTTCTTAAAAACTATAGCCATGAAAAGATAAGAATCCTGCTTACCTGCTGCTTCAGCCACTTCTGAAGTTTACACAAACTGAGACTGGCTTAGCTGGCACCTAAACTCTCACAGCATTTCAGACCTTGTTTCAGTAATGTCAGTACAAAATACGTCAGCCTTTAAGGTATATGGGCAAACAGTTGGAGGCCCAAGGTGACAGGATCTACAAAACCTGAGATGCTTCCCACCTGCAACAATAGGGTTATAAGTGAAAAGTCTACATCAGACAGATGTTTGTGGCCTGTGAACTGGGGGTAAGCATGGTTAAATCATGATGTTGGTTCTTAATGTCACGACATAAAAAGAGGTGCTGTGGTGGTAGACTCAATAGAAAAGAGATTTACTACAGGCTTACTGTCTTTTCCTATTATTTACAGATAAGGGTAACCCTGAAAGCATTCAGAACTTAAAATATCCAGTATCTTCTATTCAGTTATAAAAGGGAGAAACAGGACTGCAGCGAGGTGTGGCCTTAAAGTCAGGTGTCCGGCTGGCAGAAGGGCGGCCAACACCCAACTGCAAATGTGTGAGCACACCTCAGCATCAGAAGGCTTCGGGCTGTGCTCACAGTGGACGGAATCGCTGCTGGCCGACAAGAGTAAAGAGTCCGGACACTCACTGGGGACTTGTCAGATTTATTGTAGAACCCGGGAGTGACAGACACCCAGGTGTTGAATCTAACACGTAAGCCAGAGAGTGACCTTAAACAAAGGGTGCAACAGGGTTATAAAGGGGAGGAGGAATCTCAGGGAGGGGTTTACAAAGGACCAATAGGGGTAGGTAGGGGAGTGGACTTAACATAATAGGCACTGGGGAGAAACCAATAGTTACATTATAAGGGAAGGGCTCCGGAGACACAGCTCATCATAACTCCCAGGTAGAAGAAGATTCTGGAAGCTTGGGAGGAGTGGGGAGTGATTGACTGGGCCCAGGGAGAAGAACAAATTCACATATAAGGAAACACAGGGGAGGGGAAATTATATAACAGAGAGGATTGACATAAACTGTGGCGGGAGTAACCAAGGTACAATACCATGGCGGGAAGAACTGGTGAGGGCAGAACCATTACAGAAAATGGGGGAGTGATACAGAAAATAGGGGAGTAATTAAATAAACTAACAGAACACACTACAACACAGGACCAAAAAGAAAACAAGTTATATTTTTGAGCATAAGTATTGTAAGAATTACATATCCTCTGAACAGAGGATGGTTCTCCCAGGAAAATCCTGGGAAGCTGTGTAGAAGCTGTGGGAAACTTAGAGGAAAAGAATTCAAACCATTATTATCTCTCTTTCTGTAACCATTGTTTATAGATATGGTTCTTCAGGGTGTGCTATTCATAGGTCACCAATAGTGAGAGAGAAGATTCCTAAAGGCCAATCAGGTCTTAGGTCCACCATTGTTTCTATAAGAACTGTAGATTTCTAATAATAAAGTGTCTTTTCATGCCTTCTGATGATGGAGTCTCTGTATCACCTGTGGCTGTCCCTGATACCCCTTCGGTTATAATTGGTGACCCCGAATGCATTGCATCGATCACCCCTTTGTGGGGTCACATGAGAATTGGTGACCTCCAATGTTGGGTGCACCCAGGGGAGTTCGCACGATAATTGGTGACCCCTCATGTGGGTGAACACTCTGCCTTGATTTTTTGATGACTTCTCTGAAGTGTATCTGAACATCAGCCTGACACTGCTGACCCCTCTGAGGGTACAGACAGATTGGAGTGACTGTTACTGACCTAAGCCACGTGTCTGACACAAACTGGAGACCGTCTGGATCTCTCCATCAGAGGAACTCAGGCTGACCTTCAGCGTTCCCTGCAAAACAGATTGGACACCTTCTGCCATCCTAGAGAGATAACTGTGATCTGCCCCGTGTCTTCCTGAGAGGACTGATCCCGTTGGGACCACGGGCATTGGCCCCAGGAGGCCGAAAACTGAGTGGGGGACGGCTTTTTCCGGCACAGCAGACTGTCTCTTGAAGTGGATGCCTGCTGAGGGATGGGTTTTCCTTAAAAGTGGGGAACCAACTTTCCAGAGATGAACAAACGATTGTCTCTTCCTCACAGACAGCGTGAGACTCACTGTCTCTGAGGAAGCCCTCTGCGATCTGCTGGCCTGGGCCAGAGATCATGGGTTCACAGCAGATTTGGGCGCTGCATTCAATTCAGACACTTGGGAACCCCTTGGTGATTGTTTGCTAACTGCCGTCACCGCAGGGGATGCCACCGCATCCGCACCGGTCATTCCCTAGAGACACATTTCTAAAGCCCTTCAGCGCAGACCCCGGGGAACAGGAAAGTGACAAAGCCAACATGTTTTTTGCCTGCGATGGCTCCGGGAACCATGTCCCGATTGGCTGCGGCGGAACGTCCTGCTCCCTTTGCGCCGGCTCCAACTCTCCCCGCACCGAGGGCGGTGGCTGGAGTGCAGTTGCACTCACTGGCATTTCCGGCATTCCCTGCCCCGCAGGCACTGGTGGGCTTTGCCCCCGCTGCAGGCCGCCTGTCAGCACCCACCCCCGCTCCAGATGGAGCAGCCGGTGTTTCTTTGTTTCGACCAGCCCCAAGCCGACTGCCACCGCCGGCTCCGCGACCCGTTTCGTAGCGGCAGAGATGCTGCCAGCGCCACCCCCGCTAGGACCAAAAGAAACCGCGGCAGCACTTTCTCGCGCCCCTGTGGCCGTCGCGCTGATCGACCCTCCTACCTCTCCAGCTGCAGTCCGCGGCTGGGCCCCCCGGCCATGGCAGCGCCGGGAGCCAGCCACGCCCCCCGCCGCCACACACTTCGCAGAGACTGGCGGTGCACCACACCACCGGGGAAGAACCCCTGCAATCTGCGGCGTCTGCTGCCGCCGTGCTGGTGGACGCTGCAAGCTCCGCTTCACAACCTGCTCTTGCAGTTGCTTTGCTCTGCCCCCCACCGCCTTCAGAGGCTCCGTCCTCCACTTTGCAACCTGCTTCGCAGCCTGCAACCAGCCCAGTCTCCCCTCTGCCTTCTTTGGACTGTCTCGAGCCGTGCTTCCCTGAGGCGAGGGCTTGGACAGCGAAAGGAGACACCAGCCTGTTCCGCAGCAGAGGCACCACTCGACAATTGACTGCTGGTGCCGCCAGGCTGAGAACTTTGAAACTCAGTGATTTTCTGGAGAACAACATTATTATGAACAAGTTCACAAGTAAATACAATTAGAGTTGTTAGTGTTAATCTGAAACTGTAACGAGTTAATAGTGTTATTTAAATTGTTGTTAAATGTGAAAGCTTTAAGTCACCCCCACCGTTAATGTTAATTGAAATTTTAACAACTTAATTGTGAACCTTTAAGTTACCCCCACTGTCAATCCCCTTACCCTACCAGTAACTTTGTTGCATCTGTCGGGTACTGCCTCCTCTGCTCCCCAACATGGCATCAGGTAACCTCCCCGGGAAAATATGCAAACTAAGAGACAGTCAAGAAAATCCAATGAAAGACCCTAAAAACAACGAGCCAGTTGAAGATTTGAGGAACTAAGCAACGACTCCTACTAGCAAAACGTTCTCCTACTCCATCAGCAAGGTTTTACAAGGTTTACCGTGACATAACTAGAACTGGATCAGAATGAGGACCCTAGACGACAAGCCCAAAACTGTTTTCCTAGGCACGCCCATAAGGATGTAGGCTCCAGTTCTGCTGTGAAGCAAAACTATCTCCTCCTCTGCATCGTCAAAGGGAGCAGCAGCAGTGTGTGCGACTTCTCTGGCCCTCACCCACAGCTGATCACTCCATAAAGGCATCCAAAAGCAGAAGGTCTCCTTGCCCTTTACCATTTTGTTATAAATGATCAAATCGATAGCCAAATTTATAAAAATGTATCAATGATTTATTGGGTCAATTACAAAAAAAATAGAATTTCGAGCAATCACCACATTCAGGACAGTGTCAGGTCCCGGGAACAGGCACTGGGTGAAACCATAGGTTTGGCCGATAGAGTGGCAGCATTCCCCCAAAGGTTCACACCAAGTGTTTCCAGCATCCTGCTTATATACAGTTTATTCTGCCTGAGGCACAGATGACCACATCTTTCTATTCACTTCTTTGAATTCAAAGCTATTTCTATACATATGTTGAAATAGACAAAGATGGGTCCCAGTTTTCAGACAAGTGTCTGAGCATCCAGGCAGTGTTTGTTTTCACATGTAATAAGTTGGTATCGGTTCCTGAGTACCACAGATGCAATCAGAACGGGTCTGAGTCTTGTGAAATTCTTGGGACACTGCAATTAATCATGGGCCAGGAAGGCCCCGATGTTATCTCCCAGGTGCAGGTGCCAAGGAAATCATCACTGATTGTCCAGGATGGTCCAATTCTAACGTTAACAGGTCTGATATTATCTTGACGCTGCCTGGAATTAGTAACAATTTGAATAGAACTCTGCTCCTGGCTGGAGTGGTTAGAAAGCATAACTTCTGCAATATTTTATACCCACACATATCTACCAACTCTCTTTTGGACAGGGGTTGCCCTTGCTCTGTGGGGTTCCCACCAGGGCTCGGGACGCCTCACCCCTCCCGCTCGCATCTGCGGGGTGGGAGGGGCGGTCTCTGAGAATGCTGCCACTGGTCTCATGCCTGGGAGGAATGGGGGTGGGACCGCGAATCCGGGAGCTGGGCAACAATCACTTGTATCATGGGGGAGAGAGGCACAGCGAGGAGCACAGATCACCTGCTTGTCCTGGGCAGACATGGGTGGTGCCAAGAATCCT
The DNA here is from genome assembly GCF_027579445.1 of Ammospiza nelsoni. Classification (NCBI taxonomy): domain Eukaryota; kingdom Metazoa; phylum Chordata; class Aves; order Passeriformes; family Passerellidae; genus Ammospiza; species Ammospiza nelsoni. The sequence goes on from NC_080635.1 coordinate 18,563,318, forward strand.
GAATTCACGATGGAATTTCATATTCCTGGAAAAACCTCTCCTTCATATTTGTCAACATGGACCAGGAGAGAGTGGGGGGAGGAGTAGGAGGCGTTCGGCCACTCCTGCAATCCTTCCTCCCATTTAGGCGAGGGTGGGGAGGGGTGGAAGGGCGTAATGCTGGAGGAGTTGGCCGAGACACCAGCAGCATAGTTGGGGCGGGCAGTGAGAAAAAACACCCTGCCCTGCCAGCTGTGTTTGGGTGACTTGGGCCCCCCACCGGGACCGGAGCCACTTCCCTGCTCCCTGCCGCTGGGTCGTAAGACCCACTGCTACTGCTGCGGGCCTTGCTGGAAAGAAAAAAAAAGGCATTGTCTTCATAGGTGGCTCGGAGCACTAGAACGTCACAAGTTAGGCTCGGTCTGGTCATATTAAAGGCTGTTGCCATGGCTTCCCAGCACTTTTCTTAAGTGTCTGAATTTGGTCAATTCTGCTTATGCAGCAGACACACTAAATTGTTTTTAAAACTTTGGGGATGTAATTCAGGCCTAAGTTCATTTATATCACTCAAGTTGTTCATTCAGGACATGACTGCATAGGCCAAAAGCCTTCCATGATTATTCTATCAAAGTGCACAGGCTCTGCAAGAAGTAATTTCAATGCCAATTGTAATATATGTTAGAAATAATTCATGCTATCAAAGAATGTATTTTATAAAGATTGTGAAATTTGAACATGTGTCTGACCACACACAGCCCGAGAGCGGATGTCTATTCAGATTCTGAGATTCCCAGGCACAGCTAGATAATGATCGACACTTTAGCGTAAGAATGGACACTCACAGCACAATGATCACCGATATCTCGAGTCATCTGAAACCGCCTAAGAGTGATCATCGTCCTGCAGATAACATCAATCAAGATAGCCAGGGACGCCAGGATCATACATGTGAATACATGACTTCCGCGAAATCAATCAACACTGGCTATCAACCAGGAGACTTTGTCCAGCTCTGCACAGTGAAAGAAACAACTATGAATGTGAAGAGTTACAAAAGAAATTGGGACTCCTTCAGGCACAATAAACTGTATAAAACCTCGTCACCAGAAGCAGCTTGCATGAACAGAGGGGTATTCGATGTGATAGAGGTAGGATCCAGGTTCACCCAGCACCGATCCCAGGCTTGACGTTGTCTCTTTGGCTGTGGTGGTTTTGAGGACCGTATTTTGGTCGTGCAAAAAGATAAATAAATCTTTTCGCATTTTTGATAATTTGGCTTTCAATTGATCATTTATAACAATTCTGGTGACATCGCAACATTATTTGAATTTGGGGTTTGGTGACCCCTTCCCAGTCAGGAGGTGCCCCACTGATTTCAGCGATCTGATATGATCGGGAGTTCACGAAACCAATCAAAACACTGAACCTAAACCAGAACCACAGCCAAAGAGGGATAAAAATAGGCCCACCTCTCAGAAACTCAGTACGATCCAAAGACGGATCCTCAAGACCAAGGTGCTTTTTCCACTCGGAAATCAACGTGCACAAACAATCCACGCGGGAAAGGAACCGTAAGTATTGCGTGGTTTAGTGGGGTGTGATCAAGCATGTGTGTGAGACGTGATTCTGTTACGAAGCAAGTGTGGACCCCACAATCGCATTTCTACTCTCCCGCAAGGGACGTGGTCGGTCAAAGGAGAAGTGAGTGCTTTTTCTTAAAACACATGGAACTCGGGACTTGTAGGTAGTTTGGGGAATCAATCGCGGTTGGGTCAGGAAGGGGAAAAGACATTCCCGGAATATTTTGGGAGCCAGTCTACCTTCTGATCTGGAGAAACAGGTAAGAAAACTTGAAGCCAGTTGAAAGACCCATGGAATGGTTCTCCGTGTGGCTGAGTAAGACTGGCGGCATTTCGCAAACTCAGGAAATCAACATCGTACAGACACTCGGACTCCCATCGAGCGTTCCAACCAAAGGAGACAAGGTGAGAAAATTCGCAAGCGGGTTTTTTGAAAAAATGGGGTTGGGAAAAGGTAGGTTCCACAATAAGCCCCAAGAGAAGTCTCCCCAAGGTCCCGGAAAGGTTCTGCCTGAAATCCCGAGGGAGAGCCCATTGGGATGGATGTTAGAACATTGGGATGACAGCCCCAGGAGAATGGGAAAATCCAAGGAAAAGATGATACAGTTTTGCATGGAAAAGTGTGGAGGGAAGGAGATCACAAAATATGTGGTTTGGCCAGTGTTCGGCACGTTCGAAACATGAACGTGTGAGTCCCTGTATGACCACGTACTTGATCGCCACCCACAGGATTTTGAGGAAATTGAATATGCCGAGATGTGGAGATATGCTTGTACAGGTATATACCTGATCCAAGCTCTCAGACACATGGCAAACCGGGGCAAGGAGTGGGAACCACTGGACAACCTTCCACCTCCCTACCTTGTCCCTCCACCCCAGTCCGCACCAACCCAGGTACAACCGGCACCCACGTTGCCTCCCGAGGCATCGATCCCACAGGAACAGATTTTGGTGCCACCACTCCCACCAGAGCTGGTTGCAGCGCCTTCTCTCCCACGTGGGCTTGCAATGGCACCCCTGCTCCCGTGCAAGCAGTCCCAGCCACCAACCCTCCCCAAGACCAAAGAAAAACAGGTAATTTTCCCCAAGAAAGTTAGCTCTCCCCTGGCCCATCGAACAAGGTGGGGAACGAGGAGGGCATCCACTGGAGACAGCGATGATGAGGAGAAAAAGACCAGTATCTTTCCTTTACGGGAAGTGCCTTACGACGGCTCCAGGAATTAATGGCCTCGTACATGCGCTGATCAACACCAGAGATGTGAGGGCTTTCAAGAAAGTAATGGGGAAATTGATGGACAATCCTTTGCGGGTGGCGGAAAGACTAGATTAATTTCTAGGAACCAGCACCTACACTTATGAGGGTCTCAATGCGATCCTGAGGGTGCTGTTCAACAATGAGGAGAGAGAAATGATCAGACAAGCTGAGATCAGGGATTGGGAGAACAGGAATCCCCAGGGGGAGAGGGGAGACCAGAGGTGGCCAAACCAAAAGCCATCTTGGAGCGCCCAGAAAGAGAGGCAGAAAATGATAAATTTGGGAAACATGATAATCCAAGGTATCAGGGAGGCAGTGCTGAAGGGGCAGAATATGAGTAAGGTACTCAGGGAATGTTAGGGAAAGGATGAAACCCCCATGGAATGGCTGGAAAGGCTCCTCTGAAAGAGCCTATGGAAGTATTCCGGGATGGACCACAATTCTCTGGTTGGAGCGGTTTTGCTGAAAACTCAGTTTGTGGCAAAATCATGGGAAGACATAAGGAAAAAGTTAGAAAAGATAGATGGATGGCAGGACAGGGAACTGCAGGATTTGCTCCGGGAAGCCAGAAGGTCTGCATGAGGAGAGATGAAGAAAAGCAGAAGATTCAAGCAAAGATACTGGTGGCTGCAGTGAGGGAAGCCCAGAAACAGGAACAGGTCAGAGACCTGGCGAAAACAGCGCTGGCAAAGAAGCTAAATCCTTCCCAAGGAAAAGTCTTGAACAACCAGAAAAAGGATATCGAGTGCTACTACTGCAAGCAAAAGAGGTACATCCAAAGGAATTGTCCCAACAAGGTCAAGGATCAAGTGATGTTTCAGAAGGATTAGGGGTGTCAGGGGCTTTTCAGATTGGGGTCTGGAACACCGAGAGAGCCTTCCACAAAATTAAGAGTGGGACCCACAGACAGGAAATTTGGTTTTTAGTAGATTCCAGGGCATAACGAACCGTGGTGCAACAACTACCACAAGGGTGCTCTCTGAGCGATGATACAATGATGGTAATTGGGGCAAAAGGGGAACCTTTCAAGGTTCCAATCATAAAGGATGTCGAAATAGAGACAGAAAATAAAAAGTGTACAGGAAATATGTTATTAATAAAAGATGCAGACTTTAACTTGCTGGGACGGGACTTGATGGTGGCTTTGGAAATCAGTTTAGCAGTGGAGAATTCCCAGTTGTATCAACTCACCACCCAGGATAAGGAGAAAATTGATCCAAAGGTTTGGTATGTCCAAGGGGAGGCCAGAACAGTGGACATAGTGCCAATCCACGTTGAAATTGAAAGGCCAGGAGACCCCATTTGGGTCAAACATGGAAGGGAAGAAGGGACTGAAACCAGTGATTGATGAATTAATAAAGTAAGGAACACTGGAACCGTGCATGTCCCGGCACAACACCCTAATTTTGGAAGTGAAAAAGATGGACGGTAGCTACAGGCTAGTGGAAGATTTAAGGGCTGTGAATCAAAGAACTAAGACACAGTTCCCCACGATCTCAAATCCTTACACCCTGCTGAATACCATCTCTCCCAAGGACATGTGGTACAGTGTGATTGATTTGAAGGATGCTTTTTGGACCTGTCCTTTAGCGGAGGACAGCAGGGATTACTTTGCGTTTCAGTGGGAAGACCCAGAGACGAACAGAAAGCAGCAGCTCAGATGGACATCATTGCCTCAGGGCTTCACTGATTCCCCAAACCTTTTCGGACAAGCACTCCAACAGGTGCTGAATCACTTTGTACCAACTGAGGGAACAAAATTGCTACAACATATAAAAATTTGTTCATTGCAGGTCCAAGGGAGGAGGTTGTGAGGACAAGTACCATTGAACTTTGAACTTTCTAGGGGAAAAGGGATTGAAGGTGTCGAAGTCAAAGTTGCAATTCACAGATCCTGAGGTCAGGTACTCGGGACATTGGTTAACCAGAGGGAAAAAGTAGTTGGATCTGGAAAGGGTGGCAGGGATTATTGCCTTACCACCCCCACGGACAAAAAGAGAGGTTAGGCAACTTTTGGGGCTGTTGGGATATTGCCGGCAGTGGATTGAAGGATACAGTGAGAAGGTGAAATTTTTGTATGAGAAACTCACCACAGACAGGATCAAATGGACAGAAAAAGACGAGGGCAAATTCAGGAGAGTCAACGGAGCACTCACAGTGGCACCAGTGCTGAGCCTCCCTGATGTGAGAGAGCCATTGCAGTTGTTCGTGGATGTGAGCAATCACACGGCACATGGTGTGATGACACAGGACTAGGCAGGGGTCAGGAAACCAGTGGGTTACTTGTCTAGGCTTTTGGACCCGGTCAGCAGGGGCTGGCCCACGTGCTTGCAAGCGATTGTCACTGTAGCATTGTTGGTGGAAGAAGCTAAGAAAGTAACCCTTGGAGCACCTTTGGTAGTATTTGCACTACGCCATGTGCGGGGCATACTACAACAGAAAGCAGATAAGAGGCTCACAGATGCTAGATTGCTGAAGTATTAAGCCATTTTGATTCATTCACAGGATTTGGAATTGCGGACAACAACCTTGCAAAATCCAGCGCAGTTCTTGTTCGGGGAAGCTTCGGAGGAACTCGTTCACAATTGTATGGAAGTGGCTGAATTGCAGACAGGATTAGGGAGGATTTGGAAGAAGAGGAATTAGATGAAGGGGAAAAATGGTTTGTAGATGGTTCAAGCAGGGTGATTGATGGAAAAAGAATGTCAGGATTTGAAGTCGTGGACGGGCAAACAGGAAAAGTGATAGAAGCAGGTCCCCTGTACGCGGGTTGGTCTTGCGAACTGTATGCAGTCCTGAGAGCCTTGAAAGGATTGAAGGGAAAGAAGGGAGCAATTTTTACAGACTCTAGGTATGCCTTTGGGTGGTTCACACTTTTGGGAAAATCTGGGAAGAAAGGGGGTTGATCAACACACAGGGATGGGGACTGATGCACAGGGAATTGATCCGACAAATTTTGGAAGCAATAAGGGAGCCAGAAGAAATTTCAGTTGTCCATGTGAAGGGATGCCAGGCAGGGATGCACTTCCAAACCCGGGGAAACATGTCTGTGGTCTTCCCCTCCTGGTCTGCCAAGAGGGCAAGACCACAGCACTGATGATGGTAAGTACCCCGGAGATCAAAGGGATTGAGGTCTCAGACAACCCTCCTCAACCCTCCTCAAAGAAGATTGAAAGTTATGAGAAGATTGGAGGAAAACTGGAGGAAGGTAAGGGGAAACTACCGTATGGGAGAGAACTAGTCTCTAAAGGTTTTACCAGGAGGACTTTGAGAAAGCTGCACCAGCAAACACACTGGGGGGCCCAGGCCCTAGGTGAACAATTTTTGAAATTTTTCAGGTGCAGAGGAATTTACGAATTGGCCAAACAAGAGGTACAAGGATGCCTGATCTGCCAGAAAGTTAACAAAACTAAGGCAAGACAGGCAATCCTGGGGATTTGCCCTATTGCATACCGACCATTTGAAAGAATTCAAGTCAATTTCACTGAAATTGCCCAAGTTGGGAAGGTTCAAATTTGTGCTTGTCATTGTAGACAAATTGACCGCTTTCCCCAGTCCAAGGGCAACAGCTCAGACAGTGTCCAGGAAATTGCTGGAAGAAATTGTGCCCCAAAATGGGGTGGTGAATTACATTGATTCAGATCAAAGAACTCATTTTACTTTGAAAATCATTAAGCAGATGGCAGAGGCGCTAGGCATTCGGTGGGAATACCACACTACATGACCTCCCCAGAGCTCAGGACAGGTTGAAAGGATGAATCAGACCTTGAAAGGGCAGTTGTCTAAATTAATTTTAGAAACTCGGATGTCCTGGCTGAAATGCCTACCTCTGGCCTTGCTTACTATCAGGATGATGCCTCATTCAGAGACGGGGCTCCCACCCTTTGAGATGCTAAATGGGATGCCATATAAGCATGGGATGCCGGTGGGACACCCCAGATTGGAGGACAGCCAGATTCAACCATATTTGGTAGTGATAAACAGAAATTTGCAGGAACGGAGCAAAGAAGGGAGAATATCTAAGAGTGCCCCTCTGGAATTTGCTATCCATCAAATTCCAACCAGGTGACAGAGCACTTGCAAAAGTGTGGAAAGATGTACCCCTCTCCTCTCACTGGGAAGGCCCCTTTCTTGTCCTTCTGACAACAGACATGGCCATTCGGACTGCAGAGAAAGGGTGGACACACCCCTCCAGGGTGAAGAAAGTCAAATACCAGGAAGAAGCACCCGAGTGGAAGGTCACTTCTTCCCCAGGTGACTTGAAAATCAAACTCCAGCATCCTCATAAATGACCAACAGTTAACAGATAGGTTGTAATACTGTCTGATTGTGTATGCTACCCATTTGTACACTTTAAGTGTGAATATTGTAAGGGAACTTTTGTTATACATTGCAGAATGGGGCAGAGGCCAAAGGGATTGTGCACCCAGTGTCTGGAAGAGGAGCTTGAACTGACTGACCATATTCTAACCCTAGCCACAAATTTAGGAATCATTGAATTAGACTCGCAGGAGTGGTTTCCCATTTTTCAGAACGGGGTGCGTGGAAAACTTAGATCTAAAGTGGAGGTTCTGAATGTGGAGTGTCCAAAGTCAATCAAAGTACTGTGCAGCTCAGATGCCATCAAGGTCTCACGATGGGGCGCCTTTAAGATGAGGTATGCGGCATGGTCTGAGAATGTATTCCGTGAAGAATACCGAAATGGTGGGATACACTCCATGTATAAACTACCGTGACAGTAAATTCGAACAATAAGGACAAAATCTGGCAGCTGGAACCTCCTACGGGGTACTCGAGCAGGAAAAGCAAAACAAATTGTGAATGGAACAGACAAATAGGACTTTACTGGGTCAAAAGTCCTGGAGCCAGCCCTTGCCAAACCTTGGAGGGTCTGAGAGAATATTGGGGAGAGCCAGGGAAAACGAACATTAGATGGAAAGCCCCAGATGGAATTTATTGGATCTGTGGAAAGAAAGCATACAGTGAGTTTCCTCCAAGGTGGAATGGATCATGCACTTTGGGCATGATCCGGCCAGTCTTCTTCACTCTCCCCCAAACAAAAAGTAACTTACTAGGGGCTCCTTTGTATGAAACCCTGAGGAGGGAGCAAAGTAATCTGAAAAAGATGATACCTGTCATAAGCGGTAGGCAAACTTGGAAGGAGGAAGAGTGCCAGCAGCAAGAATAATTGATTATTATGGACCGACCACATGGGCTCAAGATGGAAGCTATGGATATAGGACTATGAATGGGGGGGGGGGAGGACGGGACAGGTTTTGATGCGATAATGATCGGAATCCAGGTTCACCCAGTGCCGATCCCGGGGTCGACGCTGTCTCTTTGGCTGTGGTGGTTTTGAGGACCGTATTTTGGTCGTGCAAAAAGATAAATAAATCTTTTCGCATTTTTAATAATTTGGCTTTCGATTGATCATTTATAACACCAACAACGGCTTGAACTGCTGCACCTTACTGGCTGGGATAAATACCAGAGGCCTAAAGGCTTTGCAGTTGTGGAAACAGATGTTACTCATCTTGCCAAATTTGGCTGACTTGAATATGTGCACATGTTTATTAATACCTTCTTTTTTGCCATGTGGGCATCTACTCACAATGGGAAATGGGTTTTGACAAGTTGGACTGCCAGTCCTTTGTCAGATTGACAATGGTTTGTTACTATATTAGAATTAGTAACTGATTTCTTAGAATTAATAATTACCTCTTGCATGAGAAATTGCAGAGAATTCAACAGTGTATGTTGAAAGTCTCTTTGGCCATTCTAAATCAGCTTCTCAATGAGGTTTTGATTGACAACTGATAAACCTATTGAGCTGTGTTTGTTCTTCCTTCTGCAAAGAGCCCTGCAGAAGATTGGCAAACACAGCCCTTCATTTTTCTCTTTTTTTTTACAGTATACTGCCACCGGCAGCTTATATACAACCACGAACAGGATGGGACATCCAAAATCAGTGTCTAGAGCTTTTATTTTTCCAGCATCAGTCTAATTACATTGTTATGACAATGGAGAAGAAAGATGCTCTCAGCTCTCTGATCAAACAGAATGCCGGAGACACCTACTGTTACAACATAGCATAAGACAATCAGTCCAAGTTTCAGCCAATCACACATAGAGTGAAAACATATTGACAGTAATTGTATCCAATCATATGAAGCACACGTAGCTGTGGTTAAAACAATAGAGACATAGGTCTCTAACACAATGGCTCATTTATAAGAGACAAAGCACAGAGACTCATTCATATTAACCTTCTAAAGACATACATTAAATAAACTTGTAACCTAAAAGGGCAAATAACATAGGCTTATTGTTCTATTTCTCATGTCTGCGCTACAGCTTAGAAAATTTTTCTGCTGCATTAGCACTGCTCACAAATCTGCCGTCTGAGGCCTGTCTTTTTTACTACTTTCTCAAAACCCTCTAATTTTATGGATTCCAACATACACAGGGTGAGATGTAGTAATTACATATCCTCTGAACAGAGAGAGGCATGGTTCTCCCAGAAAATCCTGGGAAGCTGTGTAGAAGCTGTGGGAAACTTAGAGGAAAAGAATTCAAACCATTATTATCTCTCTTTCTGTAACCATTGTTTATAGATATGGTTCTCCAGGGTGTGCTATTCATAGGTCACCAATAGTGAGAGAGAAGATTCCTAAAGGCCAATCAGGTCTTAGGTCCACCATTGTTTCTATAAGAACTGTGGATTTCTAATAATAAATTGTCTTTTCATGCCTTCTGATGATGGAGTCTCTGTATCACCTGTGGCTGTCCCCGATACCCCTTCGGTGATATAAGTATCACAACCATTTCCTCACACTGTAAATTTGCACAAAACAATTTGCTTCCAGATACTTCTCTAATATCCCATGTGTCCTCAAAGGTGTGTCCTTTCCCTATATTTGGCTTTCTTCAATTCCCTGTGTTTTGTTTAAACACACTACTCCAAATTTAGCAAAATTACTTGTCTTTGAGGTCCCATTTTCTGTGGCCTAGGACTGTTTCAGTTCTAGGCCTAGGCCAGATCTGTCACCTGATATATATATATATATATCTATCAGGTATATAAGTAAGTATAATATATCCCAGGCAATCAGAGAGGTGCATTAACACAATTTCATTTCATCAATTTCTCTGGTCGCTTACATTCCCTGATTTCAAGATTTCAATGAGTACCATTATTTCAAGGTTCTGTCCTTTTCTCTGCACCTCATTTCATCCCAATCCATGCCATCTGAGGTGCTTTCAAAAGCAACCTGACCAGGTGGTTCCCTTTCCCTCTCCTTGGCCACTCATGCTCAGGAAGGGGCTTCCTCTTTTCAAGAAGGCTCTAGCGAGGGTGGCAGCCAGGAGTGGGCAAATAGGGCCATGGCACGGTGGTGTACACAGGCAAGGTAAGCAGGCTGTGTTGGAGTCATCCTCCTGAATGTGGGGTTTTTATTTTGTGTTGGGATTTTGTTTGCTTGTTTTTGTTTTGGTTTTTTGATTGTTTGTTTTTTCAGCAATGGTCTCCAAATTATTAAAAGCTATGGCTAGTAAAAGTGTGCCAAACCCCAAGAAGGATGTGTCTGTCCAGACTCCTAGCTGTAAGTAGTGCTTGAGGCTGTCAGTAGTAGCAGGAGACAATGCAAAAGATGCCCGCATGTGGTGCAAGCAGGTGAATGATCATCTCTGTCTGGTGGCTGATCTTAAGGAGAAATTAGAAAAACTTAGGAGTATTAGGGAAAGTTAAAGGGAAATAGACTGGTGGAGTTTCACCCTTCCATCCCTGAGAGAAGCCTCCCAGGAGTCAGAGGACTCCCCTGTCTCTCACCACCAGGCAGAAGGAGGATACCTGGTAGATGAAAGGGAGGGGAAATTAGTCCCTACTTGGAGAGTTAATAAAAATACCTCTGACCCCCATCACCTACCCAGGTGCCACTTCAGAGTAGTTAGGAGGCCTTGGATCCAGAGGGTCAGCCAGGTGCCATCAAAAAAAATAACCGGCCCAAAGAGCCTCCCAATTACATTTTGTCTGTCAGATGGATCAGCACCTCTGGCATTAAAATGAAAAAGGCAGTCATAGTGGGTGACTCCCTTCTGAGGGGAACAGAGGGCCCTGAATGTTGACCAAACCCATCCCACAGGGAAGTCTGCTGCCTCCCTGGGGCCTAGCTGTAGGCTATCAAGAGACTCCCTAAGATGACTCAGCCCTCTGATTATCATCCACTGCTGATATTCCAGGCTGACAGTGATGAGATTGAAAAGAAGGAAATTAAAATGGTCTTCAAGGCTCTGGGTTGATTGGTCGATGGGACAGGAGCACAGGTTCTGCTCAGTCTTTTCAGTAGTAGGGACAAATGATAAAAGGAACAGAAGGGAACATATTACCAACAAGTACTTAAAGGCTGGTGCCATGGGCAGAACTTTGCGTTCTTTGATCATGGGGCAACATTTATGACACCTGGCCTGCTGTAGCTAGTTGGGCTCCATCTAACTAACAAGAGCAAAAAGATTCTAGCCCACGTGGGGGCTGATTGAGAGGACTTTAAACCAGGTTTGAAGGGGGAAGGGGATGCAAGGCTCTCCAGAAACAAGACCAAGTAGGGTAAGCCAGAGTCAGAGGTGAAATCAGCAGCCCACTTAAAGTGTATCTACACTAATTCACTCAGCATGGGCAAAAAACAGGAGGAACTGGAAGCCATGGTTCAGCAGGAAAGCTATGACATAGCCACCATCATGGATTATTTTGATTATATTGCATTAAATTGAAATTATATTGAAATATGTAATTTTTTTATTTTATCATATCCTCATTCCAGAGTGTTACACTTTCTTCTCTGATTTCAAAATTTCACTTCCATTCATGAAATGAAATTCTTAATTTCATGGAAGGAAACATTTCATTTCATGAAAGTAAACAAAATCTTTTGAGTTCAATCAGGATAAATCTGGCAAGAATTGAGGTTTGGTATTTACTTACATTTGATGTCTTGATGTCATCCTATTCAATTGTATTGTTTTCACTTTGATTTACAATTTTATCTTTTTTTTTTTTTTTTTCTCCCGTCTCTTTGTTTGACTTCATTCTGTGATTCTGGGATTACATAAAGTATAATTTTAAAACATTTTGGTAATTTTTACGACAGGTACTTTCATCCCAATGCATTAGGCTGTAATTATTCCATTTACAAATTTTATTTTTCCTTCTTTCAACTGCATCGTGTAATACCATATCTCCTTTGAACAGAGTTACACTTTCTTTTCTGAAGTCAAGATTTTATTAATTTAATTGAAAGAAATTCTTCATTTGATGAGAGGAAATGAATACTTGAGATTGAATGAGGATTAATTTGGCAAGGTTTGGTCCATCTCACTGGATTTCCAATACCTGGACGAGAACCAGTCCCTTTTCAGAAGAAAACAATACTCAGCCCCCAGTGTCTTGGGGTAAGCTCAGAGGTGGCATTTGGGGCTCCAAGGACAGCCAGAGTCCTAGCTGGTGGCAGCTTTGTTCTGGGAGAAATACTGTGTCATTTGTGAATTTTGGAGGCAGCACCCCACTGTCGATCAGCGTGACTGGATGTGAACCATGGCCATTTTCCATGGGGAAAAAACCCATTCCCCCAGTGTCTCGGGATCAGCTCAGAGGTGGTGTTTGGTGCTTCAGTGGCAGCCAGAAATTTAGATATTGGCAGCTTTGATCTGGGAGACCTACCATTTTCACTATTGTAGAAGGCAGGAGCACACTTTTGGCCATTGTCTGTCACTCATATAATCCTATTGGCTTTTATTGTTTTCACTTTGCTGCAAAATTTTCCTTTTTTTTAAAGCATTTTACTACATTAACTTCATCTCTTGTCTTTTTGTTTGACTTCATTTCCTGATTTCAGGATTTCAGTAAGTATAATTCTGCTAAATTTTGGTCCTTTTCACTGTACCTCATTTCACTGCAATCCATTTGGTTTTAGTCATTCCATTTCTGAATTATTTTTTTTTCAATTGCATTTTATTTCATCCTATCTCCTTTCCCAAGTGTTTGCTACACTTTCTTCTCTGATTTCAAGATTTCAAGTGCAGGGAGATGGGCCAAATGTTGCTGAATGGATCCTCATTGGAGTTGTAAGATTTCATTTCCTTTCATGAAATGAAGAATTTCCTTATATGAAAGGAAATAAAATTTCCAAGTCAGAGAACAAAGTGAAACAAACTGACTGGGGTAATCTTATAATGAAGTGAAATTCAGTTTAAAGAAATAAAAGCAAATTCTGAATTAAGTGGTTGCAATCCAACGTAGTGAGATTATATGAAGTGCTGCCCTTTGCATGCCTTTTGTAGTTGCAATGTCCCTGGAGGCCTAGGTTTTATGCTATGCAATCACTTATAAGTACTTAATATAGGAGTGACATAGTTATAAGTAATTAAAGGTACATAACACAGATTAGTATGAAAATAGGCACTTTGGTGTCATCTCTGGCCCAGCTGATTCCATAAAAAGCAGAACATCTTAAGCAGGAAAGAGTAAGAATTTCCTGTCTTGATATTCTTATTGTCTGGTGGGAGACCAGGGGACATCAGGGACAGAAGCAGAGTTCACAAAGAGGAGGGCTCCAGAAGGAGCGATCTGGATAGGAGAAAGGTCCACAACTTAGTGTGACTTGCGAGCAAGAGCTGCCTTAGGCATTTAATTCCAAAACAGGCTGAGACTTAGGCAACCTCAAGAGAGTCAAGACTCCTTTTATTTAATAATAAAACATGGCCATCAGTGCTGCATTTCCAGCTGTCCAGATTAGGTGATGCTTTGGTTAACAAGACATTTATTTGGTTAACAAGATTATTAACAAGATATTGCTTTGGTTAACAAGATATTTGGGTATTGCAGATCCAGTGCTTTAGGCTCCCATTTCTCCCATGCAATGTTACTGAATCCCCTGCTCTCTCCTGCGGATATGGCTATGCAAAAGTGAGCTCAAGAGTTAACTCAGAGGTGGTCACTTTTTCAAATAGCATCAATTTCCAGAAATTTTATCTAAATGTAACATGAAAACCTAAATTACTATAATTTTTTTTTAAATAAACGTTACCCTGTCCTCTCTTTTACCTCCCCTTTTCCTTCCTGAATTGCTCTCTAAGAATTACAGTAACCAGCAAATAAATCACTTCAGTTATTGATCTATCATTCAATCCTAACTTCTTTAGTATTCCACTTAGTATAAGGTAATGTAGGAAATGGAATGTAGAATAGAATCATTAGAAATAGAATACTCATGTGAGTGGAGGATCACCTGCTTACAGTTATCCGGGGTCAGATTAAGTGCACATCAGAGAGTCAGCTGTACTGAAAGTAAGAGATAGAGATGTGCTGGCTCTTTCCACCTGAAAAAAGACCAGAAGGAACAGCTCAAGCACCAAGCAGCTAGCAAACACAGATGTTCACATTTCTTAGACTGAGGTGAGTCAGTCTGATAATCTCCTAAAGATTAAAATGCAGCAAAGTCCATAAAAGCTGCTTCCTGTGCTCTGGCTGCACCCTTCAGCCTGGTTTTCCCAGGCCTGACTCTCTCCCATGGAATCATGGAATAGTTTGGGTTGGAAGGGACCATAAAGATCATCCAGTCCTGCCATGGGCATGGACACCTTCCACAAGAGCAAGATGCTCAAAGCCCCATCCAGCCTGGCCTTGAAGGGGTATCCACAAATTCTCTGGGAAACCTGTTGCAATGTCTCACCACCTTCACAGTGAAGAATTTCTTCCCAACATCTAATTCAAACCTAATCTAAATTCTGTCAGTTCATCTTTGTTCTATCACTACATCCTTTGTTAAAAGTCCTTCTCCTGCCCTCTTGTGGGCACCCTTTAAGTACTGGAAGGCACTCTGAGGTCTCCTTGAAGCCTTTTCTTCTCCAGACTGAACAACTCCACCTGTCTCTTTATAGGAGAGATGCTCCAGCCCTCTAAGAATCTTTGTGAACCTCCTCTGGAGGTGCTCCAACACTTCCCTTCTGAAATAAATAGGGCAGGAGATCTTTCTCCTTTTTAATGCCTTCATTAAAAAATGAGCTCGGGTGGGAAGAACCGACAGGTCGCGCTCACACCACTGCAGCTTCCAGGAGTGGCAGGGAGGAGGAAGAAAAGTGCAGCTTTGCCCGCTGGTCTGCTGGCAGAGCTGGGGCTTCTGTCCTCAAGAGAGCATCAGGAGATTCCCGCGTTTGAGGCCCTCTGTCCAGCCAACATCTTTTTAGGTTAGGGTGAGGCGTAAAAAGGGTATTAGCGGACACTGGATTCTGTTCCTCACATCTAGACATCACTTCAATCTGTCAGTTTGTGTTGGCTCATTGTTTTTAGGGGGTTTTGCTAGGTTTGGTGAGAGGTTTCTTCATCTGCATGCCCGCCCCAATGTCATTTATATGCCAACCCCAATGTCCCCTCCTCTTCACCATCCGAGTGCCATCCTCCAGGAAGCAGCAGGGTGCCACTGACAAAAGGGGAATTCCTCAACCTTCAACAACAAGTAGTTAACGAAAACGACAGGTGATTTCAACAACAGTTAGAACTCCACCCTGGCAGCAACTAGCCCAACCTGTGAACTCTGCAACCTTTTAAAAAAAATTTTGGCAAATTTAAAAAATGGCAAATTTTCTACTCATAACACCTTCCTGCTTTTATTGGAGCCCTAGAGTTCTGTATCCAGCAGCCGATCTTGGAATGCCAGGGAGGGTTTCCATTCTGCTGGGGAATTTACCTTCCAGTGCTTCTTCCCTGATGATTCTACCCTTTTTGTTTTTTCCGTTCCATATTCACATCATCACCACTCACCACTTCCCTCTAGTCCTAAAGTCCTAACCTCTGCGCCCCACCCCCGCTCCCTGGCTCTGTTGTTTGCTTACTCTCACCTTCCGTGAGTGAGCAGCTCAGCCACATCACTTCTTCCTGCTCCCCCTGGGGTGGTGCTTCTCCCGCTGGGCATGCACCGCAGCCATTCCCGGCAGGTGGAGCACGCTCTCCCGCTCCAGGCGCCCAGTGTGTATGTAGGAATAACGCAGGGAATAGGGAACAAGGCGGGGACCGGGGAGGCTCTCCCCAACCGAGTTTCCGTGCAAGGCTGTTCCGCCCTGGAGCGCTGGTGGTGGCGTTGGGACCCAGGATCAGGCTGCAGGAGAGAGCGACAGACCTACACGGGTCCGTCACAGCCCAGGGCACTCCAAGGGTCAGTCTTCACCTTCTCTTCCCACCTTCGACTGCCCCTCTTTCCACTGTCCCTTTAAGCCGTCAAGAAATAAGGTTTTCCAGCCCTAGGAGAATGTTTTGGCAGCAGGGTTTCACTTCAAATTTTTCAGAGCACTGTGTAACTTAGTACTCATTCATTTTCTTGGCCTGAGGCAGACAAGGATTACTACATTCTTTTTTTTTTTTTTTTTTTTTTTTATGGGGGAAAAATAGATCTGCAGAGTACAAAGTCCCTAAGAGGCACAAAGGTGTTGGAGGTGGGACTTGATAAGACAAAACTGCATCTGCACCTGGCCTTTGAAGAGTCCAGCTTGTGGGATTTCAGCAGTTCCACCCTGGACTTCAGTACTTGAGAACTTGAGCACAAAGTGTTTTGCTTTTGTAGACACCTAGCAGTGCCCCAGTCTGGCAGGGCTGACTGGCCATCATCTAACCTGGCTAACACGTGGCATAGGTGTTGTCAGGTAGGCAGGCTTCTAGCTCTGACCTAGCATAAAGCACAACAGCATTGTAAAATGGAGCAGTGAGCTGCTGCTGTATTTCTTTAATTCCATTACTGGGGAGTACTCACACCGGTCATGGGAGAGTTCAGTCCATCAAATCTCTGCCCAAGGATGAATAAGATGTGTCTTCCTCTTAACTGGCAATAGGCTAATTTTGGCTGTCTGTAGCTTCCTTGTGAAGCTGTCATTATGGAAGAACTTTCGGAAGATGAGTAAGGTGGTGAAAGACAGGAACTAGAGGACAGGGCTAGAAGAACCTCCACAGTGTTCTCTAAGGATGGTTTCTGGGTTGAACACATGCATAATGAGAACACAGAAGCAGCCCAGAACAGATCTTCTCCCTTCCCTCCCTTCGTCCCATACGAAGCATCCCCCCAACCCCTCATTAGGCTGAAACATGATTTAGAGAATCTTGAACATTATTCACTCAGTTGAAAGAGCTATAACGGAAGAGGAGAGTGCCTCCTATCCAAAATAACCCAATAGTGGGTATGAGTGCAAGAAAAAGGTTTGGTGTTGCATTGCGAAGAAAACAGAGCTCACCGTAGCTGTTTTACTTGACAGAATAATGTGCTAAATAAAGGCATAGCTGGCTTTCTCTCTGGAAAGAGCTGGGTAGGAAGACAATTTAAAATACAACCTGCATGGGGACTTCTGTTTTGGCAGTCCCTTGGTGTCTGACTGCAGGTCTTTATGGATTCAGAAATCAGGTGCTTGTTCTTCTAGATGCACTGCATGGAGTATGTCACTCAGTCGCCAGCTTCCACTCTATACGTCTTTCATCAGCTCAGCCTGTGTGACAGCTGTTCTTCCTGGTTGGGTTGGGACTATCTAGTGTAAAGATAATCAGTGCATAAGCAATTGATCTAGATGTATATGCAGGTGAGCCCTAGGATGCCCCTGCCATGGCTCCTGCCATGCTGGGAATTGATGGAACAGGTTCCTCACCAAGAGCCTCCCACAGGAATGGTTTAAGGAAGGCCACCAGCTCCTTTTCTACCTTCTTTACTTGGTAGGTCTTCATTGCATCACAGATTTGACAGTCCAGAGTTTTTTCAGCCATACTAGTGAGTGAAATTTTCACATTTTTCTCCCCCACCACCAAGAGCAAACTCAAATTCATTCAGATCTAAATCCTATTTCCAATAAATTCAAACATCTCCATTCCAGGAAAGTCTGGAGCAGTTTCTAATTTCACCTGAAAGCTGGGCAAATTTTATCTCTCTTTGTATTATATTTATGGTCCTTTTGTCACTGGACATTTGCAGCTTGTTATCTTTTGATTGCTTTTTTAAAGTGCATGTACAAAAAAAAAAAAAAAACTTGAAAAAGCAAACATCTCTTTTATAATTTGTTCCATTTGGCTCCACATATTCAGGAATCTGTTTCCATACTTTTTTAATAGATCTCTAATAAATAATGTGCCCAGATTTGGTCCCAGGAGTGCAGGAGTGGTAACCATGCCATTCCCTCTGTGGCTGATCACCATTACTCGTCTTTGCTGACTTCAGGCTACCAAACCATTACCACTGTTTTATGCCTGAAAACTGTTTCACAGGCATGACAGCACTGATGAGACTTATAAAAAGGTGAGACCTTTAAAAAGGACTGTACAGAGCTCTGTTTGTCTTTGTCATTCCTAAGACTCCTTTCCTATTATCACTTTGATCTTTTCCAGGTGAGAGCTTAAATCCTGGCTGCTTCTAATTATCCCGCAAGCACAAAAAAAGAACATTGTGTCTCTGGGCTAAATCCAGTTTCTGAAAAACGCAGTCCAAAGTTACAGCAAAGAGTGAGGGGAAACTAACAGGAAGGAGACTCTTTTTCCACCAGGGTGGCTTCTAGGGTAGACAAGGCAGTTCTCACATGACAGGTTTCAAAGAATAAGGAAAACATGGGCTCAAGATGTGAGATAAGAATCCCTCAGTGGTGACTGTGACTGCCCACAGGTGGTTTGTGCAGCCTGGAATGAGTGTCACTGCTGGCAAACAACAGTAGCAAAACATTTGGAAAAACAAAATAAACCCCACCAAACAAAAAGCCCCCAAACCTTCAAACGAATCTTCATTGTCCTCACTAAAGCTGTATTTCCTTAGGAGCTGGAAGACTGGCTGTTGGTCCTCTTTGAGGCCCAGCTGAGGCTCTTTCTGCCTTCATGCTGTCCTGTGACACACAGGGCAGAGCTGGGCTCCCCAGGACTGGCTCATGGACCAGTGCTCAGTGCTTGGGCCATACTGGGACAAACAACCCAGCTGGCTGCTGGGCAGGGACATGAGCAGGCATTCCCAGCTCACCAGGGACACACTCAAAACTGTGCTAGAGGCTAAAAACAGCTGAGCTATGGCCAAAAGCAGAGGTCTGGGGCTAGGGCTCTCTCTCAGCATATTCCATTTACTCTTGTCCTCCACAGAGCAGCCCAAGCTTGTTTTAGTCTCTGTTTTCAAGTTTATTTTCCTGTCCTTTTGGGCACTGCTCTCCTGGAAAGAGCTGTTACACTATAATTAGTGGAATCACATTTGTCTTTGTGTGTTTGTATCTCATCATATAATCTGATGGGATATCAAAACAAACAAATAAATACAAACAAAGTAGATCATTACACCCAAACCAGTACTGGCTTTTATGGTCCTTCTGCTCTGTCAGGCCATTAAATGCCTTACTGCCTTATGCTTTTCTCCATCAATGATAGGAACTGTCACAGTGCACAATTACCTTGTAAGATGCTTCCTCATTTTAAGAGGAAATCTGCTATATTTGATTTAAGCATCCTGGCAACTTAAGGGAGAAATTGAAGGGATGGGATGGGGCGCATTCATCAATCAATCATCTTATGAATTAAATAGTTGAAACAGTTTCTATTTTAGATCTTAATTGGTTAGAAGGGGACCATGACAAAAAGTATGTTTACACTGCACAACATTTTATGAGCACAAAAGCATATATTGTGATGGCCTAAAGCCCAGTCAAAAGCTTGGAGCTTTATTTTTGTTTCAGTTAGTAGATTTTATCTAATCAGATAACATCAGGAATACAAATTTTCCCAATAGCAGTCGGCCTTTATCTGACCAGTCTAAGAACAAAGGCTTTCTGTTTTGCAATATATCTTTCAAGATCTTTTGTATGAACTTAAAGAAATGTTACAAACTCCTTGTCAGTAGGCTTTCTGTTAAATTAAAAGAAAAAGGATGCTCTTTGAAGGTCTTTGTGGGGTTTTTTTCTGAGAAATTTCACCAAGCACCGAATACAAGTAGTCCTTCGCAGTCAGTGAATATCACCAGCCTCTGGGAAAGATAATTATAATTTTTGCCACGAGTGAGGAAAATATGAAAGATACTAGGGCATCAGACAATGATATTTTGTTCTGCACTTTCTCCAAGAAGTAGGAAACGTCCAAAGCAGGCCCCTCCAGAAAGCTAACCCATGTGGCTCCTCCCCTCAACTGGTTCAGAAAAATTTCCTCGGAGGGAAGTGGAAAGAACCTGTTTATTTAACAGGCAAGGCACTCCTCAGCACAAGAAATGAACAATACCAGATGACAAAACTCATTCACCGCTCTAAAGAGATGACAAATTCAGAAAGTCTCTCCTGTGGGAGCTCGCTCTGTTATCAATCCCTCCAGCACTGGCAAAGGCTGCTGCCCAGAGTAGGCCCCCGTAGGCCACAGACTGCAAGCTCTCGGTGCTCCCCAGGCCCCACTCTGGAGCACGTTCAAATGGTTCCAAGAAAAAGGGAAAGAAAAGCAGTCCAGGGAAAACTCAGACTGCCTCAGCTAGCTGAACTAACTAAAAAGCAAAAGGAGCGTGGTGTTCTGCCCTGTCCATGCCCAGACAACAACAGTGGAGTTCTGTGTTCCAGCAGACTGTGGGGGAGAGTGAAGCTGATAACGAAGCTCCATGCTTCTTCTTCTTCTCCTTGCCTTCACTGTCAGAGCCAGTCTTGAAGGCACAGAATATAACATCCAGCATATACAGAACACCTGACTGGGGATACAAAGATCATAATGTCACCCTGGGACAGGAGCATAAAGGAGAGTTACTTTTTAGGTTTTAGGAGGTCCTCACATTTTTTGGGGATGCATGTTCTGGCCAAACAGACCATCAGGTGATGCTTGTTAGATTTCAGAGAAAGAATAAATCCCAAATCACAAGTCATTTTTAGAGTGACATTAGTCCTCCATTCTACAGCTGTTAAAAGTGTGCTCTGAAACTACTCACTGCAAAGACAGCCAACTGCTGAACTAATTCTTGCTGTTGTCACTTTTTTCATGTAGGTTCATGATGTTGTACCATCAGCTCCTCCTCTTCTTTGGGCTGTCACCAGGTGTGTGTGCATCTAGAAGGTGCTACTCAGAAGCCCAAGTCTCCATATGCTTTTTCTGTGGCCTCACTGATGTTCCACCTGTGCCAAAGGATACAGTGAAGCTTTTCCTGACTAACAACTATATCAGAAAAATTATTTCGTTCCCACTGCTGGAGCACTTGTGGCTGTTGGAAATCGGAACCCAGTTAGTCCATCCTGTTACCCTAGGAAAAAGAGCATTCTGGAACCTGCCAAACCTTTGTATCTTAAACTTGGGAGACAATAAGATTCTTCAACTGCATCTTGATGCTTTTATGGGCTTACCAATCCTGACTGTTCTCCATCTGTTTCACAATTCCCTTGGCGATTCCATCCTGGAAGAATGTTACTTTCAAGATTTGAGATTATTGGAAGAATTACATCTTTCAACGAATGAAATCACAAAACTTCATCACTACCCCTTATTTTATAATCTAACAGCCTTGAAAAGTGTGAACCTGAAATTCAACAAGATATCCAACTTTTGTCAAACCAATCTTACCAGCTTCCAAGGAAAACACTCTTTATTTTTTAACCTCAGTTTTAATCATTTGTACCAGACAGCAGATGTGGCCTGGGCCAAGTGCCCCAATCCTTTCAAAAATACCACATTTAGCTCACTAGACCTTAGTGACAATGGCTGAAGCACAGAGAGAGTCCAGTATCTCTGCACAACCATTGAAGGGACTCAAATAAGTTCTTTAATATTTAGCAGTCCTATAATTGGTTCAGGATTTGCCTTTGATAATTTAAAAAATCCAGATGATTCTACTTTTGCAGGACTAGGAAGAAGTAAACTAAGGTTCTTTGATATTTCACAGGGTTGCATTTTCTCAATTCTTTAATCTTTCAAAGTCTTGGCAATCTGGAATCACTGAACCTTTTCAAAAACAAGATAAATCAAATCCAAAGGTAAGCATTTTTTTGCTTGGGCAACCTAAAAATTCTCAATCTCTCAAGTAACCTTTGGGGTGAGTTGTGCAATTATACTTTTGTGGGTCTATGTAGTGTAACGTATATTGATTTACAGCAAAATCGTATTGGGATGATTGGTGACAAATCATTCAGGCATTTAGTAAATCTGAAAATAATTTATCTCTGAGACAATGCCATTAAAAGACTCCCTTCCTTTCCACATCTGACTTCTGCCTTTTTAGGTGACAATAAGCTAATATCTGTAGGTAACAGAGCAATAATTGCAACACACCTCGAATTAGAAAGAAATTGGTTGGCAAAACTAGGTGACCTGAATGTTCTTTTCCAAATTCCAGATCTGCAGTATATCTTCTTAAAACAGAACTGGTTCTCTTACTGTGTGAAGAGTGCTAATCTTATAGAAAGCAATCAGTTAGTATATATGGATCTTGGTGAAAATATGTTATAGCTGGTGTGGGAGAGAGATTTATGTTTGGATGTGTTTGGGGCATTGCCCAAACTTCAAGTTCTACATCTGAATAACAACTACCTCAGTGCTCTTCCAAAGGAGATTTTTAGAGGTCTACCATCTCTTAAGAGACTTTACCTGGCTTCCAACCTGCTGTCTCATCTTTCTCCCGGGCTTTTCCCACAAAGCCTAACAAACCTAAACTTATCCGGAAACCAGGTGTTTTCCCCTGAGCCTGAAGTTTTTATGACTTTGAGTGTTCTGGATATAGCACATAATAATTATGTCTGTGACTGTGCTTTAAAGAGCCTGCTACTGTGGCTAAATGAAACAAATGTAACCCTGGCTGGCTCCCAGTCTGACAGATAAGGTGTGTACCCCCTGCCTTTGAAGGGATACTCCTGCCATATATGACGTATGATGGCTGTGATGAAGATGAACTCCTGCAGACACTCAGATTCTCACTCTTCATCTTCTTCTTGGTCATTCTTCTCGTATTTCTGGTGGCAGTCACAATTTTTATTCGCCCCCGGGGGATTTGTTTCCTCTGGTATAAAACCACTACAAAAAGACTGAGAGACAACCAACTACGAGCAGTAGATAAAAATTAATACAAATATGATGCATATCTGTGCTACAGCAAAAACGACTTTGAATGGGTCCAGAATTCTTTCCTAAAGCACCTGGACTCAGAGTATTTTGATAACAACAGATTTACTTTGTGTTTTGAATAAAGAGATTTCATGCCTGGCAAAGAACATATCAAAAATATTAATTATGCCATTTGGAACAGCAGGAAAACAATTTGCATTGTGACCAGGCAGTTTCTCAAAGATGGGTGGTGTGTGAAAGCCTTTAATTTCTCCCAGAGCAGGTACTTCTGTGATCTGAAGGATGTCCTCATTATGGTAGTGGTTGGGTCACTTTCTCAGTATCAACTGAAGAAACACAAACCAATTTGAAACTTCCTACAAAGGAATCGGTATTTGCGGTGATTATCAAGATTATCAAGATGTGGACTGTTTCTTGGATAACCTTTCTTGACGAATTCTGAAAGAAATAAAACTGCAAAGGAAAACTGGTAGTATAGAGCTGCAGTCTGTAGCAACTGTCTCACATTGACTGTGTGAGTTCCTGGCAAATATCCCATTTCTAACTGTGCCATGGCAGGAATAAACCGAAGTTGGCTTCATCTTTCCTTGAAAAGACATGTAGAATGGTAACTGTTTCAATATAAATGTTTCAGAGCACAGAGACAAAGCAACCAGCAGATTTATGAAAATGCAAATGGACTCATGGATTTTCAGAAGAATTTAATGAACCACAGATGTTTCATATTTTGGATGCATCTTCAGGCACTTTGGCCTTGATTTTTGGAGTACTGCTTAATGGTCTGTTTCAGCTAGAGAAGGATGCCTGTGATTGTTTTCTCAAAGAGGGTCCATGATACTGTTCAGGAGTGACCAAAAGTGCTCTCAGGCACTGCCAAGCCTGATCATTGTGGTTCCTGGACCACTTAATTCTGTGCTTGCTGCACTGGTAACTTTTCTTGCTCTGTTTCATGTTGGTTTGCACCTTTATGCTTTATATTGATATAACACGGATTTAATTTGTTTATTTTCTTCTCAACTAACCTCGACTCAGCTGGAACATAAAAACTTTGGACTCCATTCATGCCCTTCCCCTCCACCAACTTCTCTGGTTGGTGACAGTCATTGGCCTACAACATTTGCTACTTGCTCAGCATTGGTGCTTTTTCACTTGACCTGCCTCCTGCCCTGCAGAGAGGAACTGGTATTCCCTTTGGATCTGAGGCAAACCTGAGCTTGGAAAGGAAACAAGAAGCTACCTCAGCAGCTGTGCAGGCTGTACCCTGGTGACAGGGCTTTTGCATTCTGGTAGTGTGAAATACACCTGTACTTTGTAATTGTACTGTGTAATTTGGGTTGTCCTCAGCACGTCCTGTATACTGATCAGTTCTAAGGAGTTTTCTTGCTTCTATTAAAATGTTTTTCTAGAGACATTAATGCCTGGCTCTCTCTTACTTCTCTAATTATTTTACCACTGTCTGCTCAGATATGTGTCTTCAAGGGGTTGTTTAGGGTCATTTTAATAAAAGTCTGACTCAGTGTTCACTGTCACAAAACTTGCACCTATTATTTTGATCTTGACATGCTCCTTGCATGTACTGTTTGCCTCTGTTTGTGCATTTATTCAACAAAAGCTTACCAAAATAATTTCAGTGTGGTCTCAGTGAGACTTCTTGCAGTAGTGAGGAAGCAGGAATGGGACATTTTATAAGTTGTCTGCCTCGACCTTAGCTGCAAAAAATAACATCATCTTAACTGTTTTGATAGAGATGAAAGAGTGCAATCCACTTGGTGTGAAGGCAAGCGTTGGAATATAGATGTGCCTGTGGCTGATCTAATTTACTCTCAGCACAGTATACATGATTGCAATTGATAAAATTACTACAGCAAAATATATCTTCCTTCTCAATAAATGTAGTCATTCAGGAAGGCAAAAAGGGCTAATCCTTGGGATATTTTCCAGGCGACATGGACACGGGGCTGCAGATGTAAGAAGGGATTGATTATGCTGCTGGATCTCTGGGTGTCGCTGTTGGCTCAGGTAACAGCCCAGCTTTCTGAGCGCCTCCTGTCTTCTGCCTCGGCAGCTGCTGGCAGGAGGGGAAAATCTTGCTGCAAGGAGAGGGCTGGTAAAGCACCAGCAGCCCTGGCTTCCCAGAGCCCGCCCTGAACCGTCAGAAAAGCCACCATGGGCATTTCAGCTCTCTGCACATCTTACATTTCTCTAAGGATGTCTCTTTCTCCTTTTGTCCCGTCAGCCAGTGCATATATTTATAGGCATCCTTTAAATGCAGAAGCTATACCAGGGAGTATTTCACATAAAACCCACTGGCAGATAGCCAAAGCAGGAATGAATCTGTACAATGAAGATCATCTGCAGGTCCAGGTGTTTAGCCTGGGCAATTGTTGAGAAAAAGCTTGTGCTGACTTTATACTCCTCTGCTCAGCAGAAACCACAAAAGCATCCTGTACAAAAATGGAGAATTACTATGCTTGATGAATTCAGCCCATAAATTGAGCCTCAGCCTCATAACTATTGATCGGATTTCCTTCAGGCTCACTGGGAACATTACTGCTCTATCAGAATTTTATGGCTCCTTAGTTAAGGATACCCTCATAATTTTTACCCACCTTCCTCAGTAAAAAACCATTAACTTGTTGGAGAGGGTCCAGAATAGGATGTGAAGTGTGGCACTGACTCTAAAGCAAGCTATTAAGATGGAAGCTGGTGAATTTATTTGCAGTAGCAGCACAGAGGAGGACAGTGACTCAGTGCCCCATGGTATCAGCTCAGATATTGAATAGCTAGGTCCAGTCCTACAATTGCAATACATATTATAAACACTAACTGGTCAAATGGGCAGTATTGTTCAACAGTGACATCTAGCCAGCCTCTCAGAGTCCAAGGATTGCATGGGCTCCTCCTTGAAATCCAGGCCCTCAGGACCAGAATCCAGATTCTACAAACATCCCTATGGAGACTAACTGAAGGAAACAATTGTATGGCCACTTATTTCACATTTGACGTTATTATTACTATTTCCCACACAGGCATCTCCTCCAATCTGACATAAATAGGATTCTCAGTGAAGTTCAATTATACTTTTTAATCCAAATCAGAGAAACTGTTCCACAAGTTGTTAATTAATGAGGCAATAGATCTAACTACTACAGTTAGTATCCAGCTCTGCTCCCACCCTAATACCTGCACGAGCATAGACAGGACTACAGAGAGCTCAGTCTCAAGAGGGACACTCCTGCATACATTGCCCAGAAACACTGCCTTTAATTTTCTTGTGTCACAGCATTAACTCAGCTCATTTGCTGACTTCTGGATTTTCTTTTCAGCATGACAGCTCTTCTTCTCCCTACCAGTGACCATCTGTAGTTCAGATCATTGGACCCCACCTTCTTGATTTCATGTGGTGCCCATTATTTTACAACAGATTTAACACATTCTCTTCTTGCTGCAGATGCAGTCCAGTTAAATCACACAGCAAGGCCCATGCCTGGGAAAATGCAGATGAAGAGCAGGATGAAACTGAGTAGCAGGAGTGAGGGGTTGCAAATGGAGCTGAAGCTTCACCTGTGAATCTCTGGAAAAGCACAAAGTTGGGAAGGATGCGCACTTGGGTTCCACAAGAAGGGCAAACCTGAAACAAGAAAAGACAGACGAGGAACAAGATATGTCTTTAGGGTCTGACTCTACAAACATGAGTAAGCATAATGCCCTAATGGAGTAAGATCAACCTGGACATAGCCCAAGAAAATATTGGCAGGATTTCTTTACACTTAGACAGTACTGCCAACAGTAAGCTGGTAGTTCTGTAAAATAAAGCTTCCAAAATAAGAGACTGGTGTAAAAAAACCCCAAGGGATAGAAAACAATTATAAATGTCTGGTATTTGACCCTGTAAGACCACATTTTCACACTTTCTACATGATCAGAAGTTGGTAGATATTCATACAGTCTGTAAATACAAGAGCCAAGAAATTGCCCAAGTATTTCAGGCCCTCTGCTTAGCAGTTAAGAACATCTAAATTAGTCAGGCCTGGAATACAGAACTTTAGGAAGATGATGGAAAAAAGACAGGCCTTTCCAGCTTCCCAGCCCTCTGTGGGCAGCAACCTTATATCATATATATCCTCTTCCATTCATGCAAAATATTTCAGCAGTTGCTGTTAAATAGGATCAGCAAGACTACAGCCTTGCCTGCGATGAAATAACATGAAGGAGAAGTGACAATATGAACACTTCCCATGCTGACAAACTGACAGCAGCAGTCTTCACAAGGCCTCTCCTGGTGATTAGCCCATTAGGCTGCCTGTCAGACTCTGGAAAAGTATGAAGCACTTTTGGAATGCCAAACAGTTTGTTCTGCCTTTGGTAGGAGCACTTTTTCATAGGGAGCTTTCAGTTACATGTTTTCTGATTTCTGCCTCCCAAAGATGAGCAGAGCATCTCAGTCTTCAGTCTCACTGTGCTGCTTCTGGCAGCCATCAGAAATTCCACACACACCTGGAACAGAGCTGCAGGTGCTGCTCCATCAATATTTCCTTTAGTAAACAAAAGCTGCAGAAGCAGAGTTTAGGAGATGAGATTTACCCAAAAGGCCATGTCAGCACTGACTTGAACCAGAAAATGCTGTATGCCAAGCACATTCCTCAAGTTTTAAATTCAGCCTTGCATCACATCTAGAAATTACTGTTGGGCCAGGCCAACTGCCTACATGATTCCTCCTCTCTGTACAGATTGACAGGAGGTTACTCTTCCCTCTCTAAACTTAACTTTGCTTTCTGTATTGTGTATATACAGTGCAGTGCAGTGCCAAAAGTAAGTCTACATTTCCTTTCCCAATATGCAAAAGTCAAAATGTAGGTATGACATGAGTTATTTCATAGTGGCAAGATTATCTATTCTTGTAGTAGACTGTTTGTTTCAGACGTGGTTTTCCTTCCTTTTAGATAATCTATTGTTTGTCTTTTTCATTTGTATTAAAAATAAAATCTTTGAGAGTTTCAAGAGAGAAAAAAAAATATATTTCTTCTGAAACTAACAATTCTCCAAGCAGGAAGGTTAGTTTTTTCCTGTTTAGACATTAAGTTCAAAGAGAGGAAGTTGGGATTTTCAATTATAATATGGTATGTAAACATCAGTGACTATCAAAGAAGACTTCACTCTTTATTTAGTGTGTCCCAAATGCTGTTTAGAGTATTTTTACCAGTTTGCCATTCTCTTGCAAAACTGGATTTATGAGCAGTCATTGCACTGGGTTGATCACCATATACAAGATTCCACAGTGTAAGAAATGAGGCTGCCCCAAGCCTGCATGAAGGGCAGTGAAGGACAGGAGTGGAGCAAATGGAGAATCCTTATGCAAAACAACAGTTTAAGATACCAGAATTGCAGATTTGGGGGAGATTGTTGAATCAGGGTTATACCTATCAGGCTGTTCATGTTGCTACCTAAAGCTAAGTACTTCAAGTCATGAGGTCTGTTGACACTGTTCCTAAAAGTTGGATTGGCAATGCAATTTCAGCATTGAGATCAGGTGCAGTACCAAAACATATTTGGCACATGTGGGACTTTGTAGCAGTAAACCTAGAAGTGTTTTATAAAGATGAATGCATGTTATTATCTCCTCTATAAAGATGGAGGAATTGAGTCAGGGAGGATCAAGTTATGTACCTTTGGGCATGGGCAGCACTGGGAAGAGAGCTCAGCTTTGTCAAAGCTCTTAGGTCTGTTTACTTGGTTTAGTAGGAGTTTTACAATGGGCATTTTTATAACCTTCAAACTAAAGTCTTCTATTTATCAGCAGAAGTAATTAACAGTGTAAAGCCTCTGCTTAATGGCTACCAGTCTGCCCATGTGTGTCAGAACAGGTTTTACAGGGAGGAGAAGGAGGCTGAAGGGTGTCACCAACTTGATTTGAGCCTATTCAGGATGGGAGCCAGAATCCACTGGACATTTCACTGGGAGATGCTGACACTTTTCAGGTACCCACATGATCTAGTATTTCTGATGAGGGCTTGCAAATTAAGAATGATAGGAAAAACCACAAAAAACATATGAGCCCAATAAGGACATTGTCATCATGAAGATGGACCTATGGGAAAGTGAGCAATGGAGTAGGGAGAATAGGGAGAAGGCAAGATAATTTGAAATGCATGAAGCTTATTTTGAGAACTCTCGGATACCAAAATTCACCAGTAATCATGAAAAATCTTTGGAATGGACCATTTGAATATGTTGCTTCAAAACAATGATTTATTATCAATAAGAAAAAAATAAGGCGAAACAATAAATTGTACAGAGCATGAGAAATGAACAAAACTATCCTAATTATAATCTCATTTTATCCAAAGATCTGGCGTTCTGGAATTTGTCCACTTTAACTCATCAGAAAGGAAAACCCCAGGCTCATACACCCAGGTTTCCCTTTGGGATGGTGAGAAATGCCAGGGTGAATCACTGACTTTGTGTAAGAGCTCTAGCATCTGCAGCCCTCGTGACAAACATTCAGCTCCAAAAGATCAGGGCTTGAATTTCTCATTCTTTTCCTAGGGAGAACAGCCCTCAAGCTACATTCCAACTGCCTGTTGGAAACAATCTTGCAATTTTCAGTGTCAGCTTCCTTAATTTCAAGCTTTAACTGCTTTGCAACTCCTTTTTGTAACTTTCCTTGTTCTGCACCATCAAACATCCCTGCATCATCTTTTGTTATAAATAGATTTGCAGCCACCCAGGAAAAGCCCATCCTGTGCTGCAAGGGAGGACTGAGAGCAGCTGACAAGTACCATGAATGTCTGTGTGATTAAATAAAAGTGAGGAAAGACCTGCAAAACATTTACCCGCTTATGTCCACCATACTCTACCAGGCTTCAGAGAAAAGCCATGGATTAATCACAGCCCTTCCTCATGTCTCTGAAGTCTGAGCTGCACTTTTCCTGCCAGAGGCAGGACCTTCTATGAAATGCCAGCTCAGTCTTCAGCTGTAGCAGCCAGTGGTGCCCTTGACAAACCTCATGGCATGAGGGAAAATACAGGCTGGTGTGGAACAAAGACAAACCCAGAACACACTTCACCTTTGCCAAATCCCTCGATACCCTTCAGGGCCACATCCAGCAAGAGGAAAAATGTAGGCTGTTGGTTAGTAAAAAAGCCAGTGGTATTTCGCTTGGTTCTCTCTTTACAATTCTTTATCAGGAATAATTTTGGAATGTGACATGGAGAACAGCTGGGAATGACAGAGCGTGGTTAGTTTAAATAAAGGGGGAATTTCTTCTTTTTTGTTCCTAAACTTGAGACATGCTTTAGAAAATCCTGTGCAGTTTTCTGCCCTGTTTCCCATTTTTGTACAATTCTCCTCGTGGAAGATGGAAACAAATCACTCAAGGCAGAGGTTAGGAGAGATCTTTAGTCCGATTTGAAAGAGCTGAAGAACCCAGAGAATCAGAACTACCAACAACAGCTGCAGGAAAATTATATCTGACGCCAATTGAACTTATCAGTGTGAAGGAAGAGGAGCTGCACTACTACAGAGGGAACTGTCCCTGTCAGCTCACTGTCTATTCATATTGTAGATGACCAAATGAAAGACAAAGAATAGTATGAGAGGCCAATAATCTGAAATAATGGAAACAAATTCAACTTTTAAAGAAACTTGTGCAAATCACCCTCTTCATGCCTCACTTTTTCATCTTTTTTGTGAGAAGACAGCACAAGATCTATATTGTGAGGGTGCTATAATTGTAAAGATATTAAAACTGAGAGACAATTAAACAACATGCTGATGAAGCAAAGTAAACACAGAAAACAGATAAGAGCTTAGCTTTTTTTTAACTTAACTCCTCTTAGGAGACAAATCCATAGTCTTATCCTATGGCCACAGAAGTACACTGGGACTTGTCTTCACACCCAAGAGAACTTACACTAAGGACAGACATTATTTCAGTTTTTTTGCTAAAACTGGAAAATCTTTCCTATTTAGCATGACTTCTGAAAAAAAAATAATGTAGTTCACTAGAAAGTGGGAACCCACTCCCCCTGGGTGTTCTTCCTTTTGAGTATTTGCTCATACTTCTGTGGTTGTTTTTTGCTAACAGTGTCCTTTTCATCAGTGTTCTTCTCTGAAGAGACTCATTGATAATATTCTCATTTGGCTGCACACACATTCACCCCCTTGACACTTCAGAAATCCACAGGTCCATTCATACCCCAGCACATACATCAGAAGGCTGTTTAAAAATCCCCAGGAAGTTTGCACAGACATGCTATTTTAGGAGACCTGGACTGGGTCTTGGAATTTTACAATATTTAGATGATTTGGCCCTGTGACTGTTTCCACAGGCCACATGTGCTGTCAGAACTCAGAGCATATGCCTCATGGAGGAGGAATAGGCTACCTGCAAGGTGAGCAATAAAGAGGAAGGCCTATAATATGCTTAAGAGTGGCTGTAGTAAATGATTTGGTGATGACTGATGCAGTCAGCCAAGAGCCTGACCCCAAAGAGAGAGGCATGCCAGGCTGCAGGTGGCCAATCACAGTGCACACGCGGGGGACACATCTGTTCCCTGCAAGGAGGAAGGGCACACAGGAAAGTTTGTCCTGCCTGAGGATTGCCTATAACATAGTTTACAGTTAGCTGAAGGGACAGAACTAAACTATCTTGTTCATGTTACAGCACTGTAGTGCACACAGCTGCAAAGCCCAGCACCCTCTTCTGCACAACTCCACTAGGCCAAGATATGTATAACAGTCCTAAAATCACTGAAACATAAAAGGGCTGCCCAGTTGTATAAGCCTGAGGAATAAAAACAATAACTGCAGTTTTCTACAGAGTTCTAACATACTTGGGATCTGGCAGAGGCACCAGAGATGCACCTTTTTAGTCAATCCTGCTGATACTGTGGAGAGGAGGCAGCAATGGCACTCTACAAGCTTTATCCTTCTCACCCAACAGACAGCCTAGGACACCTGCACAGACACCACTGACTGACCTCAGAGTGCTGCACCAAAGACACTCTTATCAGTAAACAATCATTTCTGCCACTCAAGTTACTCTCCATGGATTTATTGCATGGTCCAAAATTAAGATCCATTACTCATCTCAAGTTTGCATGTACTCAGTATTCGCAAGCCCTTAGGAAAGAGGCCTGACACCATAAATTAGGGACCATCAGGAATTTCTGGAGAAAAAATATTTTACAAAGTAGGTTGCTGCAAGTAATCATTGTGGCTGGGCTGTTCTGCCTTCTCAATTTTCAGAGAAATGTATTTCTCAGATGTCTGTTCTCCCATGGGAGCAGGACATTTATCCAGAAGCTGGCTTATGCTTCACATTCATGAGACACAGCAATGGGTGATACAATTCAGTGAACAGATCTGCATCAACAGCAGCACAACAACCACTCTCCTCAGCAAATCCTCACCTCTCCTACTGCCATGCTGTAGACTTCCCAGATGGCCTCAGAATCCAGACTTTTAAACTCAATAACTTAATGCTCCCTGACCTTCGTTTTACCCCTTTGAAGGAAAAGCTTAGCAGGAGACACTCTGAAGGGATACACTCGTACTTCACATACAAAAGAAGCAGCTTTTCTTCCAGTGACCCTTTGGTAGCCCTTACTGAGGTTGGAGATCTCCCCATATCCTGTTGACTGTGTTTCATTGGCATGACAAAGCACCACGTCCTGCCTGAACCTCTGAACTTGAGGCTAGACCTCATCTCAATAGCTTCAGGATAAATGCATTGATAATGCCTGATGATCTACCCTGATGTGTTTGGTGCTTTAGTCACCAAATGGGGTATTGCAAAATATGGCTCTGCTCTGGAATGCACGTCTGGAGCCAGAATCTTCACTTGGAACTGCAGCTACACCCTCCACAGCAAAACCAGCACAGACTGGAGACAGGAGCTGCTGGATTCATTCTGACTTCCTGCAAAGACTACAGATGTATTGAGCCTCAGTTTTCAAAGTAGCATCTGGGATCAATGCAAACCTTTGTCACAAGGGGCTCAAGGTGCAAGGCTCAGGCTGCCTCCCACCGAGATCCAGCAGCTGCATATGTCTCTGACAGACTGATCGCTGTTTACTCAGCAGTAAATATTTTCTTACCCCATCTATTTATACTTTCATGTCACTTCAGAATTATTTATGTTTTTATTTTAAATCAAAGATACCAAGAAGGCTATATAATTCTTTGTGTTACTTCACAGTTTGATAGAGAAAACATGACCCAGAAGGGTAAGAGTCTGAAAAGTGAGATGTGATTACTTTAGCAGAAAGATTAATTAAATAAAATTCCTCAAGATCTAATCCCTCCTGCCCAGCTCCCACTTGGCTTTTGTGACTGTTCTGCATGTTTTAGTGTACCCACTGAGAAGTCATTGAAGGGGATAAAGGCTGCAGCCCACCTGCTTGATACCCACTGACTTCAAGGAAGATGAGAAAAACACCTTTGACTGGTTTTTTCTTCCAGACTTACAAGAAATAAACACAATCAGTAAGTTGGTAACTGGTTAATGGATGTTCTGGCTTTCATGATTCATCTGAGATGTGAACCTAAGAAATATGTGGATGGTTGTAAACTGGATGAACTGGGAGGATAAGTCTTACACAATTATGGTATGGTAAAAAGGGAACCAGTGACCATGAGTCAGAAGATAACAAAAGGGCTTGAAAATCAGAGAAAACTAGATAAAAACAAAAAGTGAAGAGAAAAACAAATAGGCCTTTTACATTTAAAGCATTCTAAGGTCTGACCCAGCTTCATCAATAAAAGGATACACAGGGACTTCCACAGATATTTTAATTTTTTTTAAAATGCATTTTTATTACCTCTTGAGTAGATTAATCCTGCAGTAAGAAGTATAATCTCTGTTTTCCAAAATCTTAGCCCTTCTTGAGAAATTTTTAAAAACAGTATTAGATCTTGATGGGACAAATCAGATGATCTCAGAGCTGGACCAGCTTCTGACTTACAGCCTCCAAAATTGTCAAGATTATTTTTCTGCAGATGTGACCTCAAGCATTTTTAAAATATACAGCTGTCTATGAATTCCACATCTACAAAGGAAAAAATTACAGAAAGGGACCTGCATGGTCACTCACAACTAAAATCTTCCTTATGAAAGAGATGTCTCTATTCCTTCCCAAAATGTGAGCCACAATTCTCTGATATGGGCCAGAAATCTGCACTCTAGTTCTCAGAAAATGATGTTTTTAACACAGTA
This sequence comes from Ammospiza nelsoni, assembly GCF_027579445.1. Classification (NCBI taxonomy): domain Eukaryota; kingdom Metazoa; phylum Chordata; class Aves; order Passeriformes; family Passerellidae; genus Ammospiza; species Ammospiza nelsoni. The sequence continues at coordinate 18,597,410 of NC_080635.1, forward strand.
GTATGTAATGATTAAGGAATTGCAAGGCCTCTTGGAGAAACAAAAAGGGCTGCTACACCCAGGTTCTAAGAAAATTGCTTGACCATGGAGAGAAGACATCCTTGGGGAGGAATGAGGGATGGGAATACAAAATACAAAGACTGGTCTTGATGAGGCACGATGTCTTTGTTTTTCCTATGACAATAATACAGTTCCACAGTCATAACAGAAATTTGTTTGGCAACAAAAGCTTATCAATATGTATTTTAAATAATTTCGAGGTTTTGATGTCTCCAGGAACTTCTTCCGAAGTTGTCTTGGCAATCAGGCACTTCTGTTTCTCAAATCAGAGTCTCAAGCACACAGGAAAATCAGCTACCCAGGAACTGCTCTCAGCAGGAGCCCTAAGCAATGTCTTCCCTGGTACATTACCTTCCCCGTTAGCCTCCTGAAATTAGGTTTGACTTTGCAAAAAGGAGTGTGCAGGTACGCATGTCAGCTCCAGAGGCAGGAGACAGGAATGGCACTTTAATGATCCACTTTAAAGTAATGAAACAGCCATTTATCCTAATTGGAGGAACACTAATTATATCAGAAAGTGGCACACTCTTAGATGTCAGAGTGCAAATGCTATCTAATCAAACTTAATGAATAGGTAAAGTGTCCTGACAGAGCATCTGTGCATCACTCATGCATTCCTACAAACAGAAAAATTAGCCTGTAGGGAACTGATTTGGAACTGGAAGTTTTTAAATGGAAGGTTAATTATAGTGGTTGGATACATGTTCTTTATCTAAAAACACACCCACACCATGAGCCTTGAGGGATGTTTTCCTTCTGAAAGATATTAAAGTGTCTGGAATATGAGGGTACATCCAGTGTTCTAGTTGCTGGGAAGGTGTGAGGCACTCCTTTTCTATCCACATGGTAGAAGGAGGAGGCTTAGGACCGCCTTTGAGTAAAGACAGCTCTGCTGATAAGTCACAGGGGTGAATCTCAGGCTGAAAGGTCTTTGTTTTCTCTCTAATTGGCTCCCAGCAAGCAGAACAGAAAAGCCTTTGGCACTGCTGCTGGGAGGAGAAGGCAAATTCCAGTGTCTTCCCAGCCTAACAGGCTGGAGGGCAGCAGAAGCAGAGTGGTACAGCCCTGGGCTGGCACAAAGAACCTCCCAAAATCCTTCAGCCTCCATCCTTTAGGACAGCAGTGGGGTCACTTAATACAGGCTCTGAGTGAGACCTCATTTACTCTGCATTAACCAGGAGAAGGGTGGTTGGGATACAGAAGCTGAGAAAGGATTGGTGAAGAGGTCCTGGAGAGCGCATTGGAGATCTGTACTCCTGGAAGAGGAGATTATTACTGCAAAGGGAGCACAGGGGTTTTGCCTTCAGCAGTCACAGAAGATGCATTTCTATGACGTGAGCTCGACTTTCTACAAGCTGTTCATTCATGGGATCGCAACAGCTATGAAAAAAAAAAAGAATAAAATCTTTGACACCTTTTAAAAAACCTCTAATGAGGAATAGCAGTGAATTGACAAAGTTGAAACCTCTGCCAATGAAAGGATGTCATCAGAATTTGCTCCTGTGAACAAGGTACAATGTTAAAGTCAGAAAACCTTTACCCTCAAGCCACATTAGTTAGAGCCTTAAAATATTAGCAGAATTGGCTACATGGAAGCCCTGCAAACAGCACTGGGTTTATACACTGAAGATGTCAAGTAAACACACAAGTCTTGACCAAAAAAGTACAGTGTTATAAATAATCAAATCGGTAGCCAAATTTATGAAAAATTTAACAAAGATTTATAAGATCGATAATAAAAAATAGAATTTTGAAAAACCACCACAGCCAAGACAGCATCTGCCCTGGGTGCAGACGCTGGGTGAACTAGGGTTCCAGCTGACAGAGTGACAGCATTCTCACAGAGGTTCACCCCAAGTGCTTCCAATGGCCATCTTATATACAGTTTATTCTGCCTGAGGCAGGGATGACCACATATTTCTTTGCATCTCTTCACATGTAGAGTTGGATCCATACATGTGCAGGAGCAGACAAAGATGGATCCGGAGACTCAGACGAATGTCTGAGTATCCAGGCAGAAGCTGCATTCACGTGTAGTAGAATGATACCAGTTCCTGAGTACCACAGATGTAATCATGCCCAGGTGCAGGTCTTGTGAGCTCCTTGAGACATTCCATTAATCATGGTCCAGGAAGGTCCAGACGCTATCTCCCAGGTGTAGATGCCAGAGGAAATCCTCTGTGATGGCCCGGGACTGTCCCATTCATAAGGTAACAGACCTGATATTATCCTAATGCTGTCCAGGAACTGGTTACAATGAAAATAGAACTCTGTTGCCAGCCAGAGTGGTCAAAGGCATAACTTTGCATTTTCATAATATTTTATATACACATATATCTAACTCTATAGCATGAATTATCTCTACCATATATTACATAGAGCACTGACAGCTCATCTGGAAAAAAGGAAAAAAAGCAATGGGGGATGTAATACAACTCCAAGCAAAATGTGCTCCCAGCCTAAAAAACATAACAAACCTCAACAACTCAGGATAAAAAGACATTCACAGCCTCTGCTTACTGAGATTAGACATAAAAGCCTCTTCAACTTATCTTGAGTAGTGCTTTCCTCTTAATGTCAAAGGATACCCTGCTGCATAGGAAGATGTTTATACCCTCTCATGGGAAGCCAGAGGCTTCAGATAAGGGAGTGTCTTTGGAAAAAGTGAGCTTTAAAGGCTTGGGAAGATAGCCTTTATTATCAGCCAACCCTCTTTTGGGTTGGTGAGATTCCTGTTTGATTTGGCTGCAGTCTCTACCATCAAGTTCCTGCCTGAGCTTTTAAAATAGAACAAGATCTCCCTGCAGCTGAAAAAGGGTGAAGGGTGGAACGTGTAAATAGCAATTAAAGCAAAATCTTGTTTTAAAAAACCCTCCCTTAAAATATATCTTGTGGTCAAGGCTGGTGGGCTGACAAAGCCAAGCATGCTTCAGAAACCAGCTTAAGTTAAATGTGACTTGTCCAGCTATTCCAAGATGCAGATGATAATATAAGCCTGACATCACTCCTTGGTCCCATGTTTAGAGGCAATTCAGCCAAAAGGACAGACTTCTTGACTGGGGTTCAAGAGTGCTGGGGGGTTTTCCTGGCTTCCCCAGCAGCCTGCTAGGTAATCACCTTGGGGCATCTCTGCTGCTTTAACTTTCTGAACTATTTTTGAATAAGAAGTTCTGCATTAGGTGTTAGTACAAATTCTTACAATCAGTGGGGTTTGTTCCATATTGGTTGGTGAGACCACTGTTATAAATGATCAATTGAAAGCCAAATTATGCAAAATGTGAAAAGATTTATTTATCTTTCTGCGAAACCAAAATACAGTCATCAAAACCACCACAGCCAAAGAGACAGCGTTGACCCCGGGATCGGCGCTGGGTGAACCTGGATCCGACCTCTACCGTATTGAATCCCCCCTCATTCACGAGAGCTGCTTCTGGTGAGAGGTTTTATACAGTTTATTGTGCCTGAAGGAGTCCCAATTTCTTTTGTAACTCTTCACATTCATAGTTGTTTCTTTCACTGTGCAGAGCTGGACAAAGGCCGTCTCCTGGCTGATAGCCAGAGTTGGTCGAGTTCGGGGAAGTCATGTATTCACATGTATGATCCTGGCGTCCCTGGCTATCTTGATTGATGTTATCTGCAGGACAATGATCGCTCTTAGGCAGTTTCTGACTACTCGAGATACCGGTGATCATTGTGCTGGGGGTGTCCATTCTTATGCTAAAGTGTCGATCATTATCTAGCTGTGTCTGGGAATCTTAGTACCTGAATAGACATCCACTCTTGGGCCATGTGTGATCAGAGACATGTTCGGATTTCACCATCTTTATAAAATACATTCTTTGATAGTATGAATTCTTTCCAACATCTATTACACCACCTAGAAAAATAAAACAGCTAAGCAAACCAAAATTGGATTCTGGAATAAGAGACACTCCACCCATCCCCCCACCAATTTTCCTTCCTTCTCATCATGGAATAGCCCTGTCAGCCTGTCAGACTCATCTGAGTGTGCTCAGACCGCATTTACTGCTCATGTATTGTGACCTTCCCTCACCTGTTTCTCAGTTTTTCAGTGTACTCTTATAAGTCATGATTTTCTAGTCTCTCAGCATTTCAATCAATACATAAAATGTCAGATGAGATAACTGGTGCTCTCTCAATGCACACTAATGCAATTTCATAATGTGATTTTACTTATCAGAGAAAGAATCAGAAAAGCTGTAACTGGAACAGGAAGAACCAGGTAATCGATAAAGTGCACTTAAAGGCAAAATTCTTAAGAGTTTTGAGTAAAATATTTGGCTTTGGATTACACACAGTGGCTTCTGTGACTTCCACTCCACTTGCACATGCTACAAAGCAAAATTTGTTCCTAAACTTAAGCACATCTGTAACTCTCCTTAGACAAAGTGGGATGGCAAAGAATCACAGCATACTTAAGTGACAGTACCTTGAGAGGTCTGTTAGGAAGTGGAACTTTTTCAGCGTCTGTGATAACTTTTTATATAGCATTATTATCACATGCTGTATAAAATTAATATAATGTTATAAATGATCAACAAAACAGCCAAATTAATGAAGGCAAAAGATTTTATTTTCACTACTGAAAACACAGTCCTTGAAAGCCACAGTCAAAGAGACAGCATTGAGCCCAGGATCAGCGCTGGGTGAACCTCGATCCAACCTCTATCACATCGGACCTCCCTCTGTTCACACATGCCATCTCCAGCAGGGCAGTTTTATACATCTTTATGCCCGAGGCAGAGGTACCCCAATTTCTTTTGTCACCCTGCATATGTATGAAGTTTCTTTTTACTGTACAGGGCTGGACAATTGCTGTTTCTTGGGTGGAGGCAGACACTGATCATGTCAGAAGTCAAGTCACCTATTCAGATGTATGTTCTTGAGGACTTTGTTATCTTGATTGATGATACCTATCAAGTACTGATTGTCCTTGGGTGTTCCTGGGTCGTTCTGGGGGAAGCCCATCTCTGCACCAGCCATGTCCTTTTACTTGTTAAGGAGGCATTCTTTACTGCTGCTACCAGGAGTTTTGCAACTTCGATGTGGTAATCTGTCTCGGGGTTGTCCATGGTCAGAGGCTCATTGGATTTTCGTTACATGTTTAATTTATTTTACAATTTTCATTTTATACATTTTCCACCTAAGCATGAATTACTTTGCATTACATATTACATATAAAATTTATATATCATGTGGAAGTCATCACACTCCAACCCATTGTTTTCTGTCTCATTTCCAGGCAATATCTGACACATGGGATGTATCTAAGGTGAAGTATCTCCAAGCATGTCGAAACTGTACAGGGCTCTTGAAGAGCTGCAAAGTGTGAGGTGTGAAATGGAATTGGCTACAAAATTATGGGGAATAATTAAAGAATTCATATGGGGGGGGGGGAACAACAACAGCAAACCATCAAAAATTCAGGCTGTTGTTTTCAATCTGTGCTTTAAAAAAGACAAGTCCAAGGTACAGACAAGACCCAATCTCAGTCCTGCTGGCTCTGGAAGCCAACATGAAATTATTGACTTCCAAGATGAAAAACAACATGAAATTGTGCTTATGTGCCTGCACATTTTCTCTCTGTTTTTTCATGGCCATATCATCCCACTGATATTTTTCCTTTGGGATTCTAGGGAAGAGGGCTTTAGTAACCAGGTAGTCCCTTCCCGGCACAGATTAGGAATGTCTGGGTGAACTGTTCACAATTCATGGCATGTAACAGTAGCCTGCAGTTCTTGAGTACAGTAAACCTCCTGAATAATGAGCATTATCCTCCCCCCTGGGCTCATTTCTCTGAGAGGACAGAGAAATCGAGTAGTACAAGTCATTGGAAAAGTCAGAGTCTGGGCCATCATCACAATCCCCATGTTTCTTGCTTTAACCACCACGCTGACAATCCAAAATGTTATGAACAAAAATTCAGTTAATATTTTTTTGTGAGAAAAAGTTACAAAAAGGCAGCCAGATCACTGTCGCTGCCGAAGTTCTGCGTGTTTTGTTATTGTAATCACGAGTCGTTGTCGTTGATGGTTGTTTTTGTATTAGTAAAAGCCCTAGCTGGGGCGAGTTAATGGCCCTTCTCCTGAGACTGTAATAGGTGGGGACCTTCCCAAGGCTAAGTTGTACCTTTCCCAGAATAGTGAAGACACCTGAGAGGGTGGGGGGGGGTTATGCAAAGTGACTCCCAAGACCAGAATGCTTTGTGGAACCCCCGACTCCAAACCCACGGAGAAACCCCAAAAACAACGAGCCACCTAAGAGTTGAGAGACTGGAGTGATGTCTAGATGTGAGGAGCCGAGTGCTGAGCCTTCAGAGACGCGGAACACCTTCGGACCCTCTCGCCCTGACCATAGGAATTGACCCCGGCGGTGAGACCAAGCTGACGGAATGGGAGGGGTACCATCTTATGGGATCAAGCCCTAAAGGCTCCCAAGAGGATCTGGTCCCCAGCTCTGCCCCTGGTGGACACAGCTGTGCATATCCTCCTCCTCTGAATCGCCTTGAGAGTGACGACAAGACGCTGCAGACCCGCCGAGCAGCCCAATCCTGAGCTGATCACTTTTAATAAAGGCATTAAAAAGGAGAAGAAGTCTCCTGGCCCTTGTTTATTTCACAAAATATTTTGGAAGTGTAATAAGTGATATGTATAAACTTGTGCTGAGACTACAGTAATCTCGCTAGATGAAAATCCTAGCATATCAAAGGAGAGTTCTGGGAAATTCCCTCTGATGAGATTACAGCAAATAGCACCAAAATCCTAGCCTGAATATTCATCTCAGAAATGCTGACTCCAGAGGATTATTTGTCTGATCAAACTCCAGCAATATGCATTTGATATGCATCATTGATAAGATAAATTTGTGTCTCCTAGAATGTATATTGCAGGAGATTTTCCTCCAACAGTTACAGGAAACTCTCAGCAAGAGTGACAGCAAGAATGCAAAAACTACATGTGAAATAAACAAGGGCCAGGAGACTTCTTCTCCTGTTTAATGCCTTTATTAAAAGTGATCAGCTCAGGATTGGGTAGCTCGGAGGGGCTGCAGTCTCGCGTCGTCTCTCCCAGGGTGACTCAGAGCAGGAAGATATGCACAGCTGTGTCTGCAAGGGGTAGAGCTGGGGGAATCCAGTCCTCGCTGGGAGCTTTTGGGGCGTGGTATTCCCGTCAGATCGTACCCCTCCCACTCCGTCAGCTTGGTCTCACTGATGGGGTCAACTCCCTTCGTCAGGGTGAGAGGGTCCGTAGGTGTTCCGCGTCTCTGAAGGCTCAGCACTCGGCTCCTCATGTCCAGACATCACTCCAGTCTCTCAGCTCTTAGGTGGCTCGTTGTTTTTGGGGTTTCTCCGTGGGTTTGGAGTCGGGGGTTTCACAAAGCATTCTGGTCTTGGGAGTCACTTTGCATAACCCCCCCCACCTCTCAGGTGTCTTCACTATTCTGGGAAAGGTAAAACTTAGCCTTGGGAAGGTCCCCACCCGTTACAGTCTCCGGAGAAGGGCCATTAACTCGCCCCAGCCAGGGCTTTTACTAATACAAAAACAACCATCAACGACAACGACCCGTGATTACAATAACAAAGGCAGCAGCCCAGCAGTAGTGGTAACTTTTTCTCACAGAAAAAAATATTAACCGAATTTTTGTTCATTAGAACATGAATATGCTAAAAGGATAAAATCAACAATAAAAAAGAAAGAAACCCTTCCCAGCAATCCGTGGAGCTTAGAAATGTATAAAAAAGTCTTTATGAGAGCTGTCTCTTTGTGCTGTATGGAGGAGGAGAGTCAGAATGCCCTTCCTGTCTCACCCAACGCTGTTAGCCTGGTTCAGCGCCGATCTGATTTTTGCTTGTGGCCTTTTTACTTTTATTTCTTCCATAATAAAATGGTATATTTTTATGGAAGAAATTCTCCTTATTAATCAAATTGGCTAATTCATATATAACAGAAGAAAAATCAAATAATTCCATTTTTGCTCAGTGGAGTCATCAAACTCAGTTTTTGTCCAAGAACTGGTTGGACACACTGAACACCTCAGAAGGAAATACAAGTAACTTTCTGTGACTGCAATTTCACAGTACAGTCGTGATGACCAGTCTTGTTTCAACTTGGAAAAGCTTTTGCTTCATATGGAGGGAGATTTGGTCAAAATTAAAAAAAATCATCGCATTGCAGAGTTATTCTTATAACACCCCTAATTTCCAAGTGCCTTTGCCAAGGAAAATATCATAAATAGGTTTTGTGTGAAACATGTGTAATATATGTTGGAAAGAATTCATACTACTAAAGAATGTATTTTATAAAGATGGTGAAATCCGAACATGTCTCTGATCACACATGGCCCAAGAGTGGATGTCTATTCAGGTACTAAGATTCCCAGACACAGCTAGATAATGATCGACACTTTAGCATAAGAATGGACACCCCCAGCACAATGATCACCGGTATCTCGAGTAGTCAGAAACTGCCTAAGAGCGATCATTGTCCTGCAGATAACATCAATCAAGATAGCCAGGGACGCCAGGATCATACATGTGAATACATGACTTCCCCGAACTCGACCAACTCTGGCTATCAGCCAGGAGACGGCCTTTGTCCAGCTCTGCACAGTGAAAGAAACAACTATGAATGTGAAGAGTTACAAAAGAAATTGGGACTCCTTCAGGCACAATAAACTGTATAAAACCTCTCACCAGAAGCAGCTCTCGTGAATGAGGGGGGATTCAATACGGTAGAGGTCGGATCCAGGTTCACCCAGCGCCGATCCCGGGGTCGACGCTGTCTCTTTGGCTGTGGTGGTTTTGATGACTGTATTTTGGTTGCGCAGAAAGATAAATAAATATTTCACATTTTGGATAATTTGGCTTTCAATTGATCATTTATAACACATGGAAATAAGCAAAGAAGCAGAACTAAGTATTACTGGGATAGGCTAATTTGAGATGGGAGGGAAGCTGCAAACAGAAATTAGGGAATACAGCAAGGGAACCTGGCACAATGCTGTACAGATGTCTTGATGGGAATCAAAATTGCCCCCAAAAAATTCACTGAAACCAGTGATCGTAGATATTTTTAGTGCTGATAAACTGTGTGCATGCCAGCATCTGGACAAAGTAGCAAGTTTTCCTAAGAGAAAAGAAGGAAAGAAATTGAAGGATTTGGGAGGTCCAGGCATCTCCACATAGAAAGATTGGCAATATATGAGAAATAAATGCTTTTTTTTTTTCATATTGTCTAGTGCTAAAAATACCAGGAATATAGACTTCACTGGAGCTGGATTTCCTCTGCCGTTTCTGCTCACAAGGTTTCGCATTGCCAAACATCAGGCACACGTGGCAGAGCTGATATGTCTGGGCAGTTACTGGTTTTAATTTTTACTTGGAAAAGTGTGGAAGGAGGCTTCACCTTGAGGTGTCAGAGATAAACCAGATGGGTGGATGCTGTTACACAGAGACAGTTTAATGTCAGTGTGTGCCTTAAAGCAGAGAAAATTATGTGGACAATTTGACACAGGCATACCTGACATTCTTCCCAAATTGGAGTGAAAAGACCCAGCCTGTGATTTACAAAAGAGGAGACAAAGGCCATGGGCAGGGAAAAGATCAAAGTCTTAAACAAAACAAGCTTTTCTTATCAGATTTGGGTTCTTTTTTCATTTCAGAAAACATTTAAAATACTTGTTTCCAGCAAAAATCATATATTCAGAATCATCTTCTGAAAAAAAAAAAAGAACACTCGATTAAAGAAGCTTCAGTTTTCTTGTCTCTTTTGTTTGTTTGTTTGATTGATTTACTTTATCTCTTTCCCTCCTCTTACACATTTTCAGTGGCAAAATGGAAAGACAGAGAGAAAAAGAGAAAATGTCAAGCAGGCACAGAGAAATGTGGACTTTTTCTTTTAAAATGCTGGTGACATATTTTGAATTAGTAAGGTGTTTATGCTGTATATAAAGGCCTTCAAAACTGAAACATTTTTAAAGATAATTTTTCTATCCACAGCACATCACAAGCCCTGTAGTAACACTGAGTCATACAAAGCATTTCTGACATTTCAAAATTGTCCAAATGGCACTTGAATAAAATCATAGCAATAATATTTGAAACAAACAATAATCTTGGAGGTTCAAGCCCTTGGGTTTAGGTATCACTCAGCATCAGTCTGAAAACAAAGAGCATAACATGATTGATTGTTTATTTCTTATTTTCTTTCCAGCTTCTCTTTTTTAAAATGGCATTTAGTGGGGTACAGGGCTCACTGTTTCTTATTCCTGCCTAGTGCCCCACACTGAATGGCAAGCAGAAGAAAACATTTGCTACTGCCAATCCATGGCCGGACACAGATATAGACAGTAATTCCCAGAATAGATAAACAGAGTTTGTTTCATTAAATGGCTAAATTTCTTGTATTTGTGTTTCTCTTTAGAGTTTTCCAGTACAGCCATGTTCTGAAGTTTTCCCTTAAAGATCAAGACTCCCAAATATTGCAGTTTCTGACAACCCCACTCACTCCAGGCCTGTCACTCTGTAAATTCTCTCCAGGCTGCTGGAAAGACAAGGTACAACAGCTGTCAGTCAGGAAGACACACTTATTTTCATCTCTCACATAGCTGGTATCTGAGAAGAACATCTCAGTGAGACCCTAAGGGCAAAAAGGACTTTGATTTATTCCAGAAACCGCCTTCTTAGACAAGTTGCTCTCTTGGCAAAATTCAGAACGAATTCTTGAATTATAAAGGCCTGGGGAAGGTTTTGACTTCCTGCTTTACTTGAAGAAATATTGTTTGCACTGTATTTCGTAAGATTCTGTCAGGCCCCTAGCAACAACCCTTAGCATTTCCTGATGGCACATCATTCTGTTGCCTTCATTGTTCAGAATATCAATAATTATTATGCAAGCACAAGATTGAAGAATTATTTCAAGTCCTCTTTAGGTTCAGTACCAACAGGAAAAAGAAACTAGATCAGGAAAACCCTGCAATTACTGATGTGGATTCGTGGTAACATCAGTCACACCATATCAGTACAGTGTTTTCCTAGTTCTTCTTCTCCCTTCTACCTGGATAGCCTCTGGCAGGGAGCAAAAGCTGGATTAGACATTAGGAGGAATAAGAATAGTATCTAATATTACTCTGGCTAATGAAAAATGGCCAAAGGTACTGACTGTCATGCTTCAAGGGGACAAACTGATCACCAGACATGAAAAGATAGCTTCCCCACCCTCACCCATACAACACTTCAGTGTGATTACAATGGGGACACAATCAGCACTTAAACCTTTCTTGAAACAGCCACACCTGGGAGCAGTGTCAGGAAAAATCTTGACCAGACAACTCACTCACCCCTTCTGTATAGCAGTGCAAAATCCAGGCTGGGCAGCAATCCAGACCGAGATAATGAAGGAATTTTGCCTTTCCACTTGAAATGCTGGCAGAGGAGCCCCAGATGGCTGCATGCTGCAATCCATGCCAACACAGTAACAGGTGTGTGAGAAGGCATTTCTCCAGTTACTGTGCAGCCTATTGTCTGCACATCCACCAGGGCCCCATGTCACACTTCTGCACATACTGCTTAACTCCACTTGTTCCAGGGCAGTTCTTCCTAACTCAACACATTAAAGACCCCTAACCACCTGGGGAACCAATATAGACTCTCAGAGGCAAATCTGCAACTCACGCTCTCCTCTCTCTCTCTCTCTCTCTCTCTCTCCCCTTTTATTCTTGCAGTCAATATTAAATACACCTCTAAACAGCCACTTCTGCCTCTGTTTTATTTATCAGGCAGAAGAAGGATTTAACTGTCTGCCAGTACTATAGATTTAACCCAGTACCTGAGAATTAGGCTTGCCTTTTTATTTTATACATGGTTTTTAATAACTACAATCATACAATCACAGTGGAGATGTAATTTATGGGATGCTGCCTTCACCTGGAGCTCTGCAAATTCTGAATCAGGAATAGTTAATATGAATATTAGTCACCTAGCTCTCCCTAATTCTTTAATCTATCCATCTCTTAATAACTGTTCCTTCCAGAGCTGCCCTACGAATCCTGGAACATCCACAAAAGGATGCAGAAGAAATACAGAACTAAAAATGCTGGACAACCAAACCAAATCTACCCTATTTTGGCATTCTTTTCACATCTGCCCTATCTTTGATATTGCAGAAATGAAGCAGATACCTTGTAGTGCCTTCTTTCTTAGAAAGCTGGGAGTAAAAGACTAGAATTTTAGAAACTAACATAAACCTGACCTTTCTCAAGTAAAGTATGCTGATGTGTCTCAAAGCTTCAGCTGGCTTAAAGACTGTGAGTAAACACTGTAAGAACAAGATTTTAAAATTATTTTTTTTAAACAGCCACAACTTTTATGACTAGATGTAACATTTAAAGAAATTCAGAGGTGTGCCTGCTTATTTACCTTTTCTTTTTATACATACACTTACATATATGTATATAATGATAGAACTTTACCAGAAAAACTATTTCCCATTTAAATTCTCATCACAGAAAGGATGACTGTAAATTCCAGAGTCCGAAAGATTTTGTTCAAAATCTAAATCAAATGGATGGCACTGACATAAAAGTACAGAGGTGTGCAAGAAAACTGCTCATTCCCAAGAACAAGTGTAGAACACCTGTATTTCCTAACATCTGTATTTACACACTGGAACATTCTGAACTGGAAATCCAGAGTTTTAGTTTACAAAGAGCACACAATATTTGTTAAGATGCACATTGCACGCAGAACAGTAGTACCAGCTGAGCTGGGTGAGTGCTGTCTGATGCCATGCATAAAACCCACACCCTTCTCCTGTTAAAAACTACACACGCAAACAAATGGGAACAATAGATTGGTCAACTGAATCAAGCTTTCCCAAGCCAGCACATGATTGAGGGCTGAGTGTTGGGATGAAGATGGACTGGATTTGAAGCATCAACACAGGAAAGGCAAGAGACAAGAGCTGGGGCTCAGAGCCAGGGACTACCACAACTATTGATTCAACCCTATCATGACACAGGTAAGCAGTTACCCTGAAAAGGAGATGCGCTGTCCCCAAAAGGCAACTCCTAAAGACCATTGCATAGGATGATTTCCCACAGAGCCACCACTGGCTTATGATTTAATTTCCACAGCACAGAGATACCTGGGAGCTGAGTGGGAAGGCAGGATAAATAAACCAGGCCAGAGCTTGTGTTGTCCCAGCTGGATTCCTTTGGTAGCTAAGGGGAGCAGAGCACATATCTCAGGTAAGGCTGTCCTCCTTTTCCTTTGTCTGGTCAAACAGAAAGATTTATGGAAGCCCCTTTGACATATTGCAGCCTTAAAGAATGTCACCTGTTCCTGTGCTTTTTCATGTTATTCCAGTTTCACGTGTCAATCTGCTTGTCTGTGAATTAACAGGAAAGAGCCTATGCTGCAATGTTAGCAAAAAAAAAAAAAAAGAAAAACCAAAAAAAAAGACATCGCAACCTCTGAAAACCTTCAGAGGGTGATGTTCCAAGTTAGGTATGATTTGCTGCTCCTGAATTAGGACCTTGGGCTCTCTGGACAGTCACTGGGAAAAGACACACGTGCTTCCAGAAAGTTGTACCTGAACTGGTTGTCTGCAGAAGACGAGGAGAGTATGTCTCATGTTACTATTCCATAGTTAGTAGCTGGAGTATTTTGCAGTGAGAACAGAGGGATTTCAGGCAGCACAGCACAGCCCAGGATGCACATTGTTTTCCTTAGGTCAGCAATCAGCTCCAGGTGCTGCACCCATACCCAGGCAGGCTGGAGCTCCAAGATCTCCTTTACTAATTCACTATATGGCAAAATTCAGTAGCTATGAGTCAAATTCCCAGTTCAGATCATTAGCTAGAAATCAGCCACTCTTCTGCAGAGAAGGGATGGAAGGACTAAGTCTTTTGACACAGCTTCTGTATGTCTCTCCCCTCTCCCGCTGTAGGAGAGGTTACAAGAGTTGCATCTAGTTCAATATGCTGAAATATGACTTCAGACCCTTTGAAGTAAAAACAAACCAGTCTAAGAGCTGTGATGGCTTTAAGGAAATCTATATTCAGCCAGGCACACCTAAATGTAAAAACATGAAGAGGCTGTGGCTTCCTCAGTGTCTGGGCTTCCTAAGGAAGGGCAGACCCATTTCCAGATAGCATGGGCTGGGGTGGAGGGAAGGGGGAAGACACCAGCAGCAACATCTGACATGAATCTTGCTCTTCTGGTCTTAAAATGCAATGTGAAACTGGACCAACTGCAGAAACTGAAAACTCCAGCAGGGTGTCACATCAATCAGGCTTTTCAATACACTATTTTAGTGTATCAAAACCCAGAAGTGAGACAGCAGATGTGAGATGTCCGGATGATTTCTGAGATCAGAAGACAGAAGAGGTTTAAATTCAAAGCCCTTACATTTACAGTCCACCTCAGCAGCTCACAGCACCCCTGCTCTTTTCCCAGACCCCAGGAGGCAGAGGAGGTGACTGTACAATTAACGGCTACCTTTGGGGCAAGGCCACTGAAATAAATGAATGCCACCAGCACTTCTTCCCCTTAACAAGGGGTTCCAACAAGGCTGCACATAATATTGGGAGCAACAGGGATTCTTCCTCAGTGGGGCCTCCTTGCAGGCAGCAGCAACTGCAGGTTTTTGAGGAACACAAGCACCAGGAGGGAGCCGCTCTCAGCTGCCCAAAGGAAGGGGAATAACTTGCAGGGTAACACAATGGCAAGCGACATAAGGCAAATTTAGACCTAGTATCGGACAGATAAATTGCTGAGAGCTCTAATCCTCAGGGACTGCATGGCCCCCTGCTGCACAGACCACAGCACACACTCTGCTGCTTGAGATCAACCCCTCCCTCTGCTCAAAGCAATAGGAGAGATATAACAGTGGGTCTTTTTCAAGTTCTGTGTCTGGAAACCCACTGAAAAAGCAGACATACACTGGCATAGGTGCAGCCCTCAGAACTGGTTGGTCCCTTGCTCTATTATAACCAGCTCTTATCTTTTAGGTTGCAAGTTCAGGTGCTTTAAATCATCTATGCATCCAGGCCTAGCCTTTCAAATTCGTTATTTTAAAGGCCTCATGAAATAAAATCCCAAGGTACTAAAATTGGTAAATTAAATCAGAGCTTATATGGCTCTACTGGTCTTGCCCATTTATAAAAATACGGAGGTAATAATAACATTAAACCAGTTATAATAATAGGAATTTAAGCCAGGAATGTTATTACAGAAGTAGAGATTTCAATCTGCCTTGTCCATTGGAGAACAAGGACAAGGGAGATTGAAATCGCAACAAACCAGTGTATGGCATAAGCTGAACAGGCTGAATTCACTGCACTGATGTACCTGTGAACCTGTGTAACAGATACCAAGTGGAGTATATAGGAGTTATAGCACTGAAAACTATTTGGAGGTACTTGTACAAGCACCAACAAGATCGGCGGCACCACTCAGACACACAAGTTTGTGGGGTTGGATGAGACCCCTCAGAGGGTACCAGAGGAGCTGGTGGATGTGCTCTCGAAGCCATTTTTATCATTTACCAGCAATCCTGGCTATCAGAGGAGGTCCCTGTTTTCTGGAAATTGGCAAGTATGACTAAGCCCATTGCCAAAAAGGGCTGAAGAAGTCTCCAGGGAACTACAGGGCTGTCAGTCTGACTTCAGTGCCAGGAAAACCATGAAGTAGATCAGCTGGGTTCCCATTACATCAGCAGGACAACCAGGGGATGAGGCCCAGCCAGCATGGGCTGATGAAAGGCAAGTCCTGCTTGGCCAACCTGATCTCCTTCTATGAGGAGTGATCCACTTAGTGGATGAGGGGAAGGCAGTAGATGTACATACCAGGACTTTAGTAAAGCCTTTGGTATCATTTCCCACAGCATTTTCCTGTGCTGCTCATGGCTCACTGTTCACTGAGTAAAAGCTGGCTGGGTGGCCAGGGCCAGAGTGGTGGTGACTGGAGTCACACCCAGCTGGTGGCCAGTCTCTGGAGGTGTTCCTCGGGGCTCTGTGTCGGAGGCCAACCCTGTTTAATGTTAGCGATCACTTTATCAGTGATCTGGATGGGAGGAGTGAATCCTCAAATGCTTCATCCAGTTCTGGGCCTCTCATTACACAGAGGACATTGAGGGGCTGGAGTGTGTCCAGAGAAGGGCTATGGAGCTGGTGAAGGGTCTGGAGCACAAATTCTGTGAGGAGCAGCTGAGGGTGCTGGGGGTGTTTAGCCTGAAGAAAAAGAGGTTCAGGGAGACCTCTTCATTCTCTACAACTACCTGAAAGGAGCTTGCAGCCAGGGGTTGGTCTCTTGTCCCAGGTAACAAATAATAGGACAGGAGGAAATGGCCTCAAGTTGCACCACAGAAGGTTTAGGCTGGATATTAGGATTTTTTTTTTTCACAGAAGGGGTTGTAAAGCACTGGAACAGGCTGTCTGGGGAAGTGGTTGAGCCACCATCCCTGGAGGTATCTAAAAGACACGTAGATGTGGCACTTGGAGACATGGTTTAGTGGTGGCTTGGCAGTGCTGGGTTAACACTTGGACTCAATAATCATAAAGGTCTTTTCAACCTAAGTGATTCTTTGATTTACTGCAGGTTCTTTGAATGCTCCCTTTTCAAATACTGGTGTTGTCAAATGCACAGAACTTTCCATTCCCTAATCAATCACATTATACATGCTATTATTTGTAACTCTGTTTCATGCTTATAACTCTGAAATCATAAAAGTTACTATCATCTCAAATATTGTATTTTAAACATATTTTCAATACATTTCATCCCTCTGTGTAGTGTACAAGAGTATTTAAATACAAGTAAGGATTTGGGATTCTCTCTCTCTCCCCTGCTCTATGATAATTGAAGGTTATCTAAGTTAGCCAGTGCACCTACTGAGCTGTCTCAAATTCTTGTGTACAGGGTTGAGTACCTTGCAGGCAAAATGCATTAGTTCAAGTTCCATAATAATTCTCAACTGCAAATGATGAAAAAGCCAGATTAACTCTTGCATGATAGTTTCATTACAGCACCTTATTTTGGTAAGGAATTTTTCCCCAGTCCTTTTATTTTGCATACTCAAACATCTCTGGAAAGTAATACTGTCTAGAGTTATCAGAGGAAAGTTTTTTGAATTCTCATTGAAAAACAGCATGATGTTCACCTGGGACATATTAAGCAAGGTGGTTTAGAACTGAAAAAGCAGCAGTTTACCTCCTGGCACGCCATTGTAATCTAAGCACTTTTCAATTTTATGTTGTTTTGCTTAATACTTCCTGAATTACTTCTTTTAAGTTTCTTTGTGTGAAGGTTATGCTACACAAAAGGTGAGAGTAAGTTATTATCTGTCATTTATGTTACAAGACTTATAATGCCTGTCTTTGTGAGGATTATACTCTTTTAGTGCTATGCAAAATAAAACACCTCCATGTAATGGAACTACCTACTGCTCCATGTATTCAAGCGAGTTTCAGTGCAACACAGCCCTCTCTATTTCTGCCCTATTTTGTAGTGCAATACTGCTGCGAAGTCTTAAAAAGCTGATACATTATACTCCACAAATGTAAATAAAGCTTCTCTAATAAGAAAGGCTCAAAGAGATTATTCTACACCACTACAGAAGCTGTACTTCAGGAGCTCGAGACAAAAGACAACAACAAAAGGAGAGAAGGCCTGCTACATGAACCCATGGGATACAGGGAAATTACTTTAATGTACACTAATGACAGAACAAGCTACATTTGGCTCTTAACAGATTCAGTACTATGTCAGGAAACAAAGCAAGCCCTCGGGGCACCTAAGAAAGGCTCAAAATTTCAGGGTCAGTTGAGACAGAACCCTAACTAAGAACACAGAGTAGAGAAAAAGGTGAATAATAGACTTGCACAACCTTGCTGATGTGACTGTCATGAGTTCAAGTTCCATCAGATTGAAAATAACATTTTTTAGGGAAAAAATGGTGTTCAGCCAAGCCACTTGTAAAATTTTGGGACAATACTATCATATATTATAGAAGACATATTTAAAACATAGGTTTTAAAAATACAGATTTAAATATATATATATATATATATATATATATATATAAAAACAGACTATTTTTGTAAGAAAAAGTGAAGGAGAGTATCTAATTTTGTACTGCAGGATGACTCCAACAGTGCTAAATCTGCTTTTCTGTGCTGTCAAATCTTTTCAGAGATTCACATGTCTTCAGTTGCCAATTTCTGTTTGTTTTTACCTGGACTGTAAGAACTTCGATGGGTTCTGCATTTGCACATAAACATATCTACTCAAAAGTGGATTTTGGGCCAAACACTTCTGGACTTTTTACGAGAGCCAATAACTCAGCAGTTGTGATACCTCTCTTATGCTAACCCAGCTCAAATAACTCCAATTAACTTACCTCTGATTTATACCACTAAAACAAGAGATGAATTATTGCTCCAAGACACAACACACTGAAGGGGATTTTATTACCAAGTGGAGAACTTTACCAGCGAGGGAGGGGAAGAAGAGGAGGCTGCTGCAGTTGCTGCCCCTCTGCTCCCCACCACACTGCAGATACCTGTCTGCTCCTCTGTCAGCTCCTGAATGCTGCCACCACAGCCAGGTGACACCAGTGACCTGCTCTGAGGATTGAGTAAGAGCAGACAACCAGAAGTGCCACCTTGTCAGACAAGCTGTCCTCACCTATCCTTCTCTTGTCCTGAAAATTACTTCAAATACACATAAACTCAGTAAACTTCAGTACATCATCAATCCTACCATTTAAACACTTCCAATTACTGAATAATATTGTAAAAATATTATTTACACAGAAGACATGGCTTAGGTCAAATTTTTAAGGGCCTGCCAATACTGAGTGTGTATTTTAGTCACACTGTTTTCCAAGGATCAGGGCACTGTAAGAAAGAAAGAATAACTAACTAGTCAGCCATGAATGATCTGCTCCTTTCCTAAGCCACAGAGAAACGTTTCTAGAATTGCCATTAAGATTAATCTACAGACAATTTTGGTTAAGGCTTTACAAGGGTTTAAGAAAGTTTGTTTAGGCCTCAAAGCAAAGCCATCCATCATGCTCTAAAGACTCGCTGCTGGAAGAGTTCAACTTTGAACACTGCCACCAATTGAGGCCAGCTCTCAGCAAGAGAGCAAGCGCTATCCTGCTGCTTTTAAGACATATAGGCATTAGCTTTAAATTAACATCTTGGGAACTAGACTCAACATACATTTCTAACTAACAGAATTTAAATAAAAGCAACAAGCAGCCACTCCTCTGGAATATGTCTATCCATTTGCAGGTAAAGTGACATTGACCAAAACTTAAAATAATGGAATCCAAAACCCAGCTGGACATATTACCTTTAATACATTTCAGGTGCACCAAAATACCCCAAATTATGTGTCTCCAGGAAACACATGACTCCATGCAACTTTCTGAGGTGGGGATCTTAGGAAAAACTCTTGGAATACAGGCTGCCAAATAAAGGGAAACAGCAAAGTCAAGAGTCCTTGGTTTCAGACTACTTAGTATTCAGACAGTACTACCTAAAATCTGCGGCCACTCTAAGCTGTGCATGATCTATGTCACAGGCTCTGCAGACCTCTGAGATTTTTTCTGATAAAGTGAGTGAATAAATAGTCAAAGGATAACACAGTTAAAGTGAGAGTAACTCTGCAATGGTGTCACCGGATCCAAATTCATGAGTCTGCAGATATTTGTTATGAACTTGGATAAGCTCTCGCCTTTCTTCCAGACTATAACTTCTCCATTATTGCTTTTTATTGCAAAGGCAAGCCTTGTTTTGCACTGTGGGAATATGCAACACTTAGTAGGATGGTGTACCTCAGCTCACCATCATAAATCAAATGCTGCATGTAGAGGCACTTCAGGTGTTATTGGCAGAAGTAAAATTTAATACACCTTGCCAGCATGTGGAAAAAATTTAAGGTCCAATTCAATGAAGCCAGTGTGATTCTGGCCTGCATCACCCATCTACTACCTGTATTAAGTAGTATAACATCTTTTGTATAAATAAAATAAATGCAAATTTTATCAAATTTGACATTTCTTACAGCGCTAAAATTTTTGTCATTCATCAACCTGTATTTTTAGAGCTCTCTCAGACTAACTGCCAGGACTCCATCTGGCATTATGAGTGGTATTCCTAATTCAAAGCACTTCAAAGCAATTCTCCCACATCAGTTCAAAAAGATCAAATTAAAGTGACTATGGGTGATTGTAAAAAGATGGGTTTTAATTTTCTTTAAAAACACAATGAAACAGTAATTTAAAACTCCTTTATGTTACTTTATCAGCTACCTACATAGCCTCCAGTCCTTTGTATGAGGTAGCTGCATTTCTAGTGATTTTATATTGAGCCAGGTTTAATATTTTAAAGAACTTACTGTAATTTTTAAAATCTTTTTTGTTAAACTATAAATGTGATTATGACCTGAAAAACACAGATCTCAAGGACAATACAGATAACTAAGATATATATTACATTATGTTAAATACAATTTTTTCCCCCCTGCAAATTTGAGTGAGTTGGTCTCAGATACAAGCCCCACTCTTGGGAAGATTCTAGCTTGTAGTCTTTATTCCTGAAGAAAGCATACCAGCAACTTAAGACCCACAAAGAGACCACTGTCTTCTCACATAAAGTTTCTTTCCTTCCTTGAATAATCTGTGTGGTGTGCACACATCCACATCCCCATGCAACCCCAAAGCAAGGCAGGACCTCAGTAACAGGAAATTAGTTAATGGAAATTCCAGTATTTTAACATAATCAGCTTCCCTTGGGACTTGGCCATCACTGGCAAGTCTTTGAGAGATATTTCAGCAGGATGTAATGGTTCTTGTTAAAATTTCCTGGAGTGGAACAGAACCTGTCCTTGGTTGCTCCCAGTAGCCTGTAAAAACTTTATTATTAGCATTTATTCATTTCTCTCCTGGATTTTCTAGGGAGTAATGCATACCCTCATCTACCTTCATCTGTCACTGGAACCAATTCCTATTTTCTTCCATTCTTCAATTCAGGTGTAGGCTCTAAAACCCAAGCCAGGAGTTGCACTGGCTTGGGTTTATAGTCTACACCTGAATTGACACAGATGCAGCACACACACACACTGTGCTACATCCATAACTACCAAACTTATCTAGGCCAGTGATTGCTCCTTGTCCAGCTAACTGATTTGGAAAAGACAAAGCAGTTTGCAGGGAGGAAATGGCAAAGTCACAAAATACTAAGAAGCATCCATGATGTCCGTATGTCTGATACGTAACAGAAGATAAACTCCCTTTTGGTCATCAGACAACAACATCATTTTTTTGTGTCTTGCACTTTTTTATCCCCTTCCAAACTCCCAGGCTGGGACAGGTCATTGGTCTATATCTGTGTCTCCAGACTCTGAACCAGTAGGATGCCTGCATCCTAGGAAAGCTCCCATTGGCTGTGAGCTTTTGTCAGCCAGGCCAGAGGCTGCTCATGGAGCTGAGCTTACCTGCTTATTATAACTTGATTAATACTACTGCAACAACAAAAGGCAGATATAGCAGTGATCCAGCTCACTAGCCAAGCACATTAGTTCATTTTAATCTTTCCTAAGAGTGCATTACACCAGAACTCTTTATCTGCCCCATTTTTCTCACTGTATCAGCCTTTCAGAACATATAAAATCACTATGGAAACATAACAATAATCTCTATCACTACATCACCGTTTCAAAAAGTTATTAATACAAGCAATCAAAGGTGGTTTCCTTACTCAGAATGCAGGATGGAAAACTGGCTTAGGGAAAAATCTCATTTTGAGCTCATCAGATGACAAAGTTCTCTGTTCTGTAGACACATTGGCTAGGGACCTCCCCAAAGGCCCATGTCTCAAAGCTGTGAATGACAGCTCATGTGACAGGCACTGTAGTAAGCATTACATGCTGCTTTGACAAGGTCTGACAAACTACACTCAAGCAGGTGTGGTGGGCAGAAAAAAAGCTGGACAACAGCAACAGTCCAGTTTATTTCTTATTCCCTTAAATTTCTTTAGATTGCTAGCACTACAAGTGTTAGGTTTTAATTAGTGGTGTCTGTAGGGCACAGAAAACTCTCGTTACAGGCTAAAGAATCAGGCTCTAAACTGAGTGACAAGTTCCAAGGTAACTAAAACTGAGTTTGATTTTATAACTAAGAAACAATGATACTCTTAAACTATGTAAACTAATTTAGGTTTTTCTGTAGATTTCAACCTCTTCCAGTCACTGGGACATACAAGCACTAACATCACTACTCCCAGCCAAATGTAAGTGGTTTGTTGCATGATATGAACCTTCTGCATGCCTCCAACATGTACACTAGGACAGGATTATCCAGGCTTTTCTTCCAGTGATTCATTACACACCAAGTACTTGATATCACATCAGCCCATGAAATCTATCTTCTGTGTCTCATAAATCCACATCACCAGCATAACCAAGCAATGAAATGGAGATTTGTCATTAAGATACTCAGAAATTATGACATGGTACCCGTTCCAGCTCTCAAATCCACGCTCCTGGAGTGATAAGACCAGCAAGTATTCCTATGATTACCCATAGCTATCATGTTACTAAACCCTGCTTAGTCTTACACAGATGCAACATCTGAAATCCAACATCTTGGTTACATGGTTTAGTTCAGTATTTACAAAATATTCATCTGGGAACTTCTCCAGATAGAACACTCAGAACACAATATTTAAATTTATGTTTCTGAGCCTTTTGAGTTGACTTAATCTGATACTTACTGTTGGCAGTAAGTCTAGAGCCTGTGCATTAACTACGCCTTTCTCCACAGTAGATTAACTCTGTGGGAAAAAGTTCAGTATTGCAAGGCACTTCATGTCCAATTTTACAAGTCCTGATTTCACATAAATCTGTCAGCTGCATAAACTGTAGTTTTGTTGTGATCACTGAAAAGTCAATAATGTTCACTGACTACTGTTTCCACCTGTATTCTCTGGTATGTAATGGTAAAGTCTATACAGTAACTGCCAGAAAGGCAGTTTAAAATGTTTTACCGCACTATGTATATAGAAATGCAACACAGGCAGTGTAAATGTTGTAGACCTCAAGGAGCTTTTCTTTAGATTTTGTTAGGATAAATAGTTAAAAATATTCCCCTAACAGGCTACCCTGCAGAGCTGGTCTGTCAAACAATTCTGAAAGAACACAGATACAGTTCTGCTGCTGCTTCAAAGTGTGCAGAAGCCTGCCAAGGCAGCAGAAGAATAAAGGTAAATGATGTACTCAGGAAATGTGCAATCTCAGTCTGCCCCTAATGTTATTGATCTCACAAGCCCTGGCTTCAGAAAAGGGAGAGTTTCTTTGTAATGCTTTATTTCTTGAGATGGTTTATAAGGAGAAATCAAGCACTAATGTCCTGGAACAAAATCTACATGAAGCATAATCCACCTTATGAGTTATAGCAAAAAAACATTCTGGACAACATCAGGTTTTACTACATGTAATGGCTTTATGAAATGTATAAATGTTATTGTTCTATAAAATACATTTTTCATTCCAAAAGGCAAATTATATTTCATATTTATTCAGGACTTTCTAGTGCTTTTAACTTACTTTTAAAAGAAAGACGCAGGATTGCCAAATTAAAGGTTTATTATAGTGTTTTTATTAACAAACTTTCATTGGAAAGTTCTGGGCGCATTAACATAGGAGGCACATTGGCTTCGATGTTTGGCATTTGACAGTCAACAGAATTGCACTTTACTGCAATTGCCTTGCCACAACAGTGTGAACTTTCATGGCAACCCTCGGAGCGAGCCTCTCTCCCTGACTTGGCCAGCAGGTGATTTTTATCATTTTTGTGTTCTGCTTTCAAAACTCTGTCATTCTGCAAAGAACACTGATCTATCTTGCTGTCAGCTTTCTTTTTCTGCTTTGCCAGAGAGGCTTTCTTGCTTTCCACCCTGTTTGCTTCTGTACCACCCTTTTCATCACACTTACCTGTCTGCTGACAGAATCCCTTTAGGTTATTTTGGATGCTGTTCTCACATTCAGAGCAACGCACTATTAGAGGTGCCGCGTTTCGGCAGAGGAACTGTGAGGAGCTCATCACCTTTGGAACAGTTCTTATGTTTTCTTCTGGGTTTTGATGAGCATGTGTATCAGTCCTGTTTATTCTCTGATGTGCCTGGAACTGTTGCACAGACTGGAGGAAAAAATTTTTAGGCAGAGAGTTTTGTGTCATCGTTCTTTTGAGCCTTCCCTGAAGGCAGCCGCAGTGCAGGATATGCTGGACTGGATGAACGTAACCCTCGGCAGCTTGCTGTAAAGCATTTATAGGAACTACAGAGCTTTGGATCTGCACAGTCCCTGGGGAGGGAGAACACTGGTAACAGAAGGTGTCACTTAACTGCTGACAGGAGTGTGGACTCCACTTCACTGTCACCTGCTTATACGTATCAGGACAGCTACACTGCCGGTTCTGAGAGAAAATTGGGCATATGGTGTGTTGGTCAATGGAGGTCTGGAGCATAGATGAATTAGCAATGTTTCTGATGCCTTTACTCACTTCACTATTATATGCTGGATGCACAGGCACAGATGAGTTTTGGGGCCTGCTGCTGAAAAGCTCTGAGCAGATATGAGTTTCTTCATATGTCACTTTCTCTGCAGGGTTACAGATTCCAGTTTGTGACGCCAGAGGTTCAAGCTCATAGTGCTCGTGCTCCATTTCTGGTTTTTGGCTTCTGGAGTCCATCTGGTACTTGCTAACAGGATGAGATTTGTTTTGACTTCTGCCCCCTTGGGCACCTGAAAAGGCCTGAGAGAAGGCATTACACCGCAGTTTTTTTGGTAGTGGGATCTGGCCACAAGTGCCCTGGGGCCCAAGGCATCGGCACATACACTGGAAAAAGAATGTTGCGAAAGCCCAACTAATGCACATTATAAGCATCATGAAAGTGCCAAGCTGAGTGTATGCCAACACTGTTGAGGGCATCATCATTGCCCCAGCTACAAATGTAGTCAAGGCAGCCATTGCAATAGCAGAACCCATACGGCTTAAAGAAAAAATTACCTTCCCCTCTCGGTCAGGGTCAGGGGCCAAGCGATAAGCCACTCCATAATGAACAGCAAAGTCCACTGACAAGCCAACAGCCACTGAGATTGTGACAGATTCCAACACATTCAGCTCCCACCCAAGAAGAACCAGAGAACCCACTGTGACAAAAATAGTTCCAGCTATTGAAATGATTGCATAAAGGCTTATGACTATGTTCCAAGTTGTAAGAAGCATTACGCTAAATGCAACGGCAACTGAAAGGCCCATGGCAATCAGAGTACCATCAGAAAGACTGTCCTGAAGATCATAAAATTCAAGGTTACTCACAAACCAGCCATTGCTAAGACCATCAGGAGCAGAACTAAGCTCACTTGAAATCCATGAGTCCACCTCTTTGTAGAACTGATGCATTTGCTCATAAGCCAGTGTGAAGAGGTAGGTGCTTTGGAATTCTAACACCACTGCCCTGATGGTATCATTAAGGTCAAAGCGAGGCCCTGGGGTTTTGCTATCTAAATGGTACCCTGTGCTTCTTTCTAGCTCCATTATAGCTCTCTTGATACATAATTCAAAAACTTCTTGTTTGTATGGAAAGGTCCAGTGGCTGCAGCAGGGGTAAAGAGATGGCTCATCACAGTCTTGATTCTCCATCCATTGCTTAAATGTTTCAATGAAGCAGCTTGTGAAGTCTTGTTCTTCTGTCTGATAAAAAAAGGTTTGATTTCTTAACTTTTGACAGAAACGTAAAATCCAAACCTGCGAAGCTGGGCTAGCAATATTAAAACTGGTATCTAGCTGCAGCTCTCCTTTGCTTTTAGGGTTTAAAGGGTCACCATTATCCTCAGGTGTGACACCCCAGATTACGGTAATCGGCATGTGGAGCTCTTCTCCGTGGTGGACACGTTCAAACATAAAAAGTTTTTTGTATTCGGCATCGTATCGTTCAAATGGGTGAGAAGACCTAAACACCTGAAACTCTGAGAGCTCCAATGATGGCAGTTTCATCTTTGGATTTATACACACGATATATGCTCCACCAATTGTTAAGGCAAGGAACCAGAAAAGCCAAATATACCGAAATTTGATAACAATGCATGGCAAAACTTTCTCAAAAAATATCCTGGATGCTTCTGAGACTGCAAAAATAATCTTGTGGAACATTTGGCACAACACTGTCCAGCAGTTTTTGTTGTTGCATACCCTCCGCTGAGGTTTCTTAAAGCAACTGAAAATAGTGACAAGGTATCGTTCATGTAATACAACTACAGCAGGCAGCCACGTAACCATCAAAACATAATTAACCAGAATGGCAGTGCCAGCATAAACACCAAAACACCTGATTGCTGTAATATTGCTGACATAATTAGCATAGAAGGCAGCAGCAGTTGTAAAACTTGTGACAAACATGGAAAGAGCAGCGTGTTGCAATGTGATGCTCACTGTCTCAGAGGTGCCAGCATGAGGTTTATCAAACTTTGTGTAGTTCCAAACATCACATAAGACAAAAGCATCATCTGCTCCAATCCCAACGAGGATAATCAATGCCGTGAGATTCATGAATGGGAAGAACTCAAAATTAAACACTACCCGATAGAGAAAATAAGAAATAATCAAGGAACTAATTATTGCAAACATAGTCATTAGTGTGATAAACATGGACTTGGTGTACACACACATAACTAACAGGACAATTACAATGGCTATGGCAGGATACACAGTATCCATCAACAGATAATCTTGAAACAATCTATGTTTTATTCCGAACTCAATCCCTGTGATGGTTGTTACACCATCAGAAGCATTCCAGTTCTCAAAGTTATCTAGGTAAATACTCATCATGCTTTCCCCTTTCTCAGTGGGAGAGAAGAGCATGCTGTATTTTAAAGCTGGTAATACATAGTCAGCTGTCTTTGGGCTTAGGAAATCCTTGTCCACTAGATAGTGAAGGATCTGGTAAACAGCATTGTACTTGGTACATTTTCGAGGCACGTTTGTACACTTGAGTTGGTCCTTCCTTTTGGCATTCATGTCCCAGCAGTCTGGCCCCAGGGTTCCATTGTAGTAGTATTTGGCACAAGTGCGAAGCAGCTTTAGGGTGTGAGAGACATCCCGTTCAACAATTTTCTGACATGATGACCTGTTGTTCAGAATAGCAATATAGTTGCCCAGTGTCCAGCTGGGACAGCATGAAGCAGCAGTGGCTCTCTGGCAGAGATCACCAAACTGGGAATGGGATCTGATCTGTATAAAGACAGGGAGACAAATCCAATTTAAAGTAACAGTCTGAAACATTCAGTAACCCAAAAAAAAAACCCAACCCAAAAAATTACTTTAAATTATGAAACTTCAGTTTATGTTAATATTTGGCGTTAACATATTAAATTCTTATTTCCACATACACTGCTTTTGATCAGTATCCTCTTACATGCAGCAGACTAAACCAGCCAGTATACAGACTTGTCACAGTGGCACAGAATTGGCAAAAGTGTTAAAGAGTATTATTTGAAGATCCACTGAAATGTTTTGTTTCTTTCCAGTCTGAGGACTGTTAACTCTCTTCTATTATCTCATGCTATACTCCTGAGAATACACAATCAGCCATACATCAGTGAAGTTTCATTCTGCTTGTAATCATATCCTGAAGTTCCTAGGAGAGGCAAGGACTTACCATCCTGAAAGGAAAGATGTGACAGTTTTACCATAACTTCCATCACCTGATCTCTCTTCTACAACCCTGATTTTATTAATCTCTTTCAGCTCTTGTACATCTGGCAGGCACTGTCCCCAAACAGCTCTGCCTGCCACCCAGGCACTGCATGTCCCTGAGTCATGCAGGTTTTCCAAAGCACAAGGTAATTCCACTGTCATGAAGCACCCCAAAACAACAGGTCACGCCTCTGAACACTGCACGCACAGTGCACGGCACATTCTGGTTAAAGATACTCCTCAAACAAGGGAGTCTTAATCCCTTATGGGGATATTTTTCTTTCACTTCCACAATACTCCAGATTTAGCTGAAGACAGTAAGAGCACGACTTAGCTAAATCACCTCAAGACACTTCTACACAAACTGAAAGTAACTATAAACCAGAAATGAAACTCTAACAAGGTTAGATCAGGGAAATTCTCTCAAGATGAAAAAACTCAGTCTTTGAAGAGCACAAGGAATAAAAGTCTCCAAAACCAGAACTTCTGTTATATGTGACAAAGTAGAATTAGCCCTTCAAATAGTTAAGATACATGTCAAAGTTATGTTTTGATCAAGTTACACTGAATATTACACATATTAATACAGTCACATAAATAAAGCCATGTTCTTCAGATTTTATAGGAGTGTATCCTGAAACAGTTGTCCATGTATGCTTTAAATTTAAGTGATCTGAAAGAAACCACTTAGCCTCTTTTTTCTTTTTTTTTTCTTCAGCAAAATTGCTCAGGCTTATTATTAGCAATCCTTCGTAATGCAGACCGAAAAATACACTTGGGAATTCTCTCAGCAGTTATAAAAGCTTTAATATGGACCAAATTTTGTCAACCAGTTTCTGAATAATAACAAATTGGCATTCCAAAAACCCAGGATAATTCAAATTTGATTGTTTCCAGATAAAAACTCTCACATATGCAAACTCAGGAAAAACTGAACAATCAACTAAATGAAAGGAAGCACTGGAATAGCATATCTGTGTTTTTCATGGCACATCTCCAGGTTAGTCCTATGAGGATGTAATAAGCAAACTGGGAGGAAAGGATTGATTGTCTTCTCTATGTATTCAGGTTCAAGATGGGACAATGACGTTTATACACTGTTCTACACTTGCTGCAGGCCATAAACATTCACTGGCAAAGTAACTGCTGGCAAAGATAAAGTAACATGAGGTGGTAGCTGGAAATTAGAAAGTAAAATACAAAATTTAGCTCCTGATAGTTCATTAAAATACTACGTTAAATGTTAATAGATTGTAGCATTGGGCTTTGTTGGTGATCCAAAGGAACTGGAAAGGTCATTCTGGTGTTTCCAGACCTGCTCTGTCACTGGCACCACTTCAATTTACTTTGGAACAAGTAAGGAAATGAAACTGCGCAACCTGCAAACATCTGTGGGCAGATCTGCTCAAATGGCTCTCTGCAGTGACAGAGAATCACAAATCCACTGCTGTGGGGAAGCAGTCTTAAGACAGAATATATAGTCATTAAAGTTTATAAAATAACTGTTTACAGTTTATAGGGAAAACATTCTGCGATTAACGGGTGAAAAAAAAGCTCTTCTTATCCAAGAAGTAAAAAAAATAGAACACTTCCTATAACTATTTTGTATATAAAGTTTCCATGATGATTATACGACTTGCATATGCTGAACTGCTGCAGGGTAGAGCCCCTAAATGTCAGTAAAGCCTATAGTTAAAGTAGTTACAGGCAGATGGGAATACAATTAATACATAGAGGACATGCTGTTAGTCCCATACTAAAGCCAATATTAGTTGGTGCTGATATCCTGCTTATCATCAGAAAAATACATAAATTCAAAGGTTTGCACTTCCAGGAAGCAGTGCCTGATTTTCCTGTCTTTGAATACAGAAAGATTTTCCACTTAATTTAACAGAACTGTGGCCCTGAACAAGCATGAGGTCAAAACCAAAAATAACTACAGCCAGAAATGAGTCTGTAAGACCAGAAGGTCACCAAAGTCATAGATTTTTTTGTTATGACTGCAGTGCAAGTCAGCATCCTCTGCCTCCCTAGGGACTGGCTGCTAGCAGAACTTAGCATTTAAAGGTGGGACATAATCACAGCGCTTTGTGAGTTCTAAGAAGTGTCAGATGTACTTAAAAATTGCCAGAAAGTGTTCAAATAATTAAAAATGTTTTTCATAAGTAACAAGCATTTAAAAAGAAACTATGAAAAAAACTTCATCCCTTTCTGAGTTCTGAGTATCTAATTTTTAAAATAAATTTATATGCACAGACCAGCAAAAATACCAAAACCTAACCATACTCATTTTTCCATACCAACTAGCTAAAAATCAATGCTGCTACCATGATGCACTGTTGTTCTGCTCAGCCGAGGTGTTAAATTACTTTATTCCTAAGTAATTTACAAATAAAGATCTGCAAGGTCATTATTTACAACAAAATTTTTTATAAATATCTACACAGTTGTGGGTGTAGATGATGCATCAAAACATTTAATTTTCTGAAGTGCTCTTATTTCAAAGGAAGAGCTGGTTTTATGGGCCTTGTTTGTTGTAGTAAAGTAGTTTCATCCTTCCCTCAGAAGGTATAGCCGTTTTTGATATAATACATTTTTATCAAAGTGAGCAGATTGGGAGGAACAAAAGAAACAATTCTCGGTAGTAATGCAATCATTAGAGAGATTCTCTTCAGAGATAATTAACTATCTTCTGTTAAACAGAATAATGTTTTTTAATTCAGAGTGCATTGCTTTGCAACGATCTGCACTACCTGGGATTTACCTGCATCAGCTGCCTGTGCAACTGAACCTGTCTACAGTAAATGCACAGATTAGCATCTCCTCCCTCAATCAGCCTCAATTTTTACCCTTGTTAAAGGTTATTCTCCCCTGCATCTCCTGATTGAACTGGTGATGTGATGACTCCCTAGCTCAGCTCATTCAAAACTGAGCTGGGCTGCTTTAGATCCCGTACTCTTGCTCATCTGGCTCGTTCTGATTGCAAGAAAAAAGGGATAAAACCACATGAGCCATCCTGTCAGTGCAATCATCTCTGATGGGGAAATAAGGAACATTTAACAAGCATGTGAGGACAAAACTCACTTCCACCAAAGGACCCAACCAGGACAAAATGCCTGTGAGCAGACTGACAAGGGAGATTCATTATACAAAGTTCCACTACAGATCAACATTTTAAGCCAGCAAATGATGGCTGTTGTAGAGAAAACAGTTTGGGAATTTGCTAAATTAATACAGTTGTCTAATAGGCAATGATCAATCCAATAATGAAAATATTTCCTATTAAATAAATGAGAAATATGAATTAAATTGTCTATGATTATTTTTGTTTTGGAGAAGAGCAAAGTAGAAATAATTTGTTCAGTATTAACAGATGAAAAACATATTGCTTCATTTCCATGCAAAGTCATCAGTATGTGAACCAAAAGTTCATTGTTACTCAGTTCAAAGGAGTTTGCTCCAGCAAGTGACAAGCTTACATTTTACAGATAAAATAAAGTTTAAATGAAAATTAGTATATCTAGCTATTTTACCTAAGTTCCTTTGCAGTCCATTTAACAGACTATTCTAAACTAACAAAAACAAATTTGAGTGATTCACTGGGTGTCAGAGAAAAAAGCATATATTACGAGATTATAGTTAGTTCACCTGGAGGTGAAAACACAAGAAAAATCAATTATTTGCTGGGACCCAAGAACAAAACTCCATAGAATAATATTTTATAAGGAAACACAAAGTAAAAGTTAAGATAATTCTTTCCTGAAGCAACCCTATTCTACCCAATTCTGGATGCTATTAGTAGAAAACTCAAAGAAATTCCCCAATATATAACCTGATCTACAAACTGAAAGTTGTTTTTTAACTGCATATACATACATATTCACTGATCATTTGACAGAAGTTGAAACACATAAAGTCTTCTCATATGCTACTGGATGGCAGTGGGCAGCAAACCAAAGTTTCAAATGTATGCTCTGTATTTGCAAGTGAAACAAATGCCAAATTGACTTACCCTCAAGTTGTCTACATTGCACATTGACTTAATTGCATTCAAATTCCATAAATTCTCTCCTTCTGTTGATGTAAATACCACTCGTGAATAGCGATCACCTGAAATTACAGAAGGGGGTTTTTACTGATTGTTTGGGTGGGCCTGGTATCAAAGGCTGAGGCAAAATCCCACCATTCAAATGGCACATGGGAAATCTTCATTAAGTCATGGGAATTCACCTCCTTTTCAATATGAGCTGTTTATCTGTAAGACTCACTCCACGTGAAAGTTTCCATTTCCTTAAGGTGCTTACAGTAAATATGGCATCTGCAATACTACACACCACTCAGAAGCTCTACAGACTTCTATTTAAGCAAACTATCTTCTGAAATATGACAAACAAAAACCAGAAGATCTAATCAGCAAACTATTAAATTCTTGGCACAGTATAATGGCAGTACACTGATAACAGTAATCAAAGGCTGATTTAGTATGTCATTTGGGAATATAAATAATAATTATAAAGCTGTTTCTACAAGAATGTTTTTGCTTTAGAAGCAAATGACTGCAATGGAAATTGTGATATCCTTGAGGCCATTTTCAAGAATTCTACAGTTTAGAAACATGGAGCTTAAATTACAAATTAAATCACATTTATCAGAAGACAGATTTAGGAAAGCAAATAATTACTTAGTGGCAATGAGATCTGTCTGCAGAGCTCACAAGGGAAACAAATACACAAACACAAATATACACATCTGCCTAACACAGTATGGTACTCTGGGTTAAGAAACATGATCACACTAATAAAGTATTCCAAAAACCCAAAAGGCTGAATTTTCCCCACTGCTGTGAAGCTGCAGAATTTTTGCCTTCCACAAGGCTGCAATGAAAAGACTCAGGGGCAGTGCTTCATGATCTCCAACAATGCTTTATGATCAAGGGAACTGAAATCTAGAGGTCCTGGAGCAGACAAAGAAAGATACCAGGAATGACAAAAGTGTGTCAAGAGGAAATCAACTGTTTTCTTTACATAATGGACTGGCAAATTTTCCGAGAGAAATGCAATTCCTTCATGACTGTCACAAACTGAGACTACGCAGAAACAGCAGAGGAAAGGAAGAGAGTGAGACTGTGCAGAACAGCAGCCTGGATAAGAGGAGTCAATTCTGCTTCAAGAATGCTCAGCAGAGTACCAAGTACATTTTCTGTCCCTCACTCATGATATGCTAATTTGGTTCTGTTCACAGGAGCAGAAATGATGACTTTGCTCCCATCCTCTCACTTAGACGTAAGACTATACTGCAATTGAAAAAAAAAGAATAAATCTGTTCTTCACCCCAGTTTTCCCTGGTCATTGCTCTCTTAGACCAAGTAATCTACACAAATAATTTCACCATTGTGTTTCTGTGCTCAGTTATCAGTCCTCACATGTGGAAGTAGCCACAAAAGAGCTCAGGTCCTTCTATGAATAGAGGCATGATCTACATCTCTCTGCCAGACCAGGACTTATCAAAGTTCTGCAGTGTGCCTTGTAAAAAGTCAAAAGACTTTGTCTTTTTTGTCCTCTAGTTTAACTTAGTCAGCTTCATAGCCTACAGTGCTTTAAGGTGGGGACATTTTATTTTTATTTCTGTTTCTTTGAGGGGGATGTTTTCTTCATTGGGTTTTTTTGTGCCAATTTTTTTTTCCATACATAAACCCCTACATTCTGTCCAAAATATAATTGGTGGATACACAGGAAAAGTATTTTGATTTTAGGTTTTTTAGAATTAAGTTAATGGCATGGACAAAACATAACTTCTTCCCAAATGTGAATTAAGAACTACATCTCTAGCCACACACAAAACACTGATTTTACAATGTTCAGTACTATCAAGAACTAATAAAATTCCTTACAGGAAATGGAAACACTTCAAGGAAGCACTTCAAGTAAATACAGTTTTTTCTGAGAAAGAGCCAGTAGAATAGAACCAATAAGGCAAATCTTTAAATAATTCTGAAAGCGACTTTGAAACATTTCGGTCCAATTTTACCAAGATTTCTGCATGGCGAAAGAAGGTATTTATTGTGTTTATATATTAAGTTTAAAAAATCTACCTAATATAGCATACAATATAGAGAAGAGTTCAGAAAACTCTGAACTGTCAGAAGTTTTTAGCTCTCCTTGTATCATTTCTCCACTTACTTGGAATATCACAGAAAAAGGTATCCTTGTGGAAGTTCCAGTCTGCTTGCCTCTTCTCTCTTTCATAGTGATCATCTGACCATCTGTCATCTTGATGACTAAACCAGAACAAAGGGTTTCACTTTACCTTAGCAAAGAAATCATTAAAAGAAGCACCATCCAAACAAGTCACAGAGTTTTAACAGCTCTTACACCTGAGAAAACATATTTTTAGCAATGTGATTTTGGGATACAAAACCAGAAACAATAATTTTTTTTTTCTTTAAATTAAGAGACTTCAAATGAAAGGACATTGAGTCCAGTACCAAAAATATCCATAGAGAAAAGTACAATTATATATTTTTTTTAAAAAAGCTTGCAGTGGGAAATATCTAGCCTGGTATGAAAGGCCTTAAATACAGTAGAATATTAGATTCTGTATTTATTGAAATCAGTGGCAGTATATATTTTAACTTCAGAGCGTACCAGTGAAAGCATGATATAGTACAAAACCACCAATAAGTACAAAACCACCAATAAAACAAAATTTACTTTTTTATTATAAAGTCTTACCTTTTAGCTTGCTCATCTGCATATTTGAAAGGGTAGTTTGCAAGTGTTGCTTTGTACCCTGTGTTTTTCACCATGTTGTTCCATGTGACCAGTTTCTGTCCTATGGCTGTCCCTCTGGGTTCAAAGCCCTAAGGGGAGAGAAGCACACAATTCCACTAATGCTTTTCATACTTCAGTTCAAACAGGAGAGTGGAAACACGATCAAAATGATGGATAGCTTTCACTATGAAGCATAATTACTCCAGGCATTTACTTTTAGAAGTAAAATGCTTTATGACAAAATAATGACTGATTGTTGAGAGTGACAAGGGATTAAGAATTCTTGCCCATCCTACTGCTCTCCCTGAGATGATTTAGTCCATCCAATGTTCAACACTTGGTTTTCAGAGGAAAGGCATTCTACAAAGTACTCTTCTGTATCTCAATTATCACTCTTAATTAAGAATAAGGCAAATATTTAAATAATTTTGAAAGTGACTTTGAAACAATTTTAACAACTTGGCTCTTTTCCAGAAATATTAATTACATATGGATTTGTACAGATACACATTCTACACTATAAATACCAATAACTTACAGGAACAGTTTATTTTTATTTGAGGATAATGATTAAATGCCTTATTTTCAATTAAAAAAATCCTGAAAGCTACTCATGCTTAAGACAACTCATAAAAAGTAAAAAATTAGTGCAATATTTAATAAATCTGATAAAAAGAACTTCTATCCTTTCAATATGACTATCACTATCCTCAGAAGGGACTTAGAATATCCTCTCCTTTAACAGATCCTGGCCTTCATTCTTTGAAACCTGATTTAGAACGTATGGTCTGTGCTGTACATCTAAAACTGGGATGAATTTATATTATTCAAGCTGAAGCAGTTCTCTTGAAGGACACATGATCTTAGCAAAATGCAGAGGGCATGGAAACTAGTGGGTAATATTCTTTGATGGCAACTGCAGCTTTGTATTATCATTTGCAGCTCCAATGTCAAGATTTCATACTGTATCAATTGCTGTACTTGCATTTGCTGTTTACTGATTCCAATGGAACATAGCAAACGAAAAATACTTATTTGACAGGACAACTGATGGGAATTGACTTACCAGCAGTGGATCAGAGAAATCTGGAAGATCTGGAACTAATATTCCCACGAGTGCACACACCACTATGAGCACAGTGCACATGCCCAGGACCACCACAGGCCAGTCGGCGATGAGCGCAGCGTAGCTATGGGAGAGGAGCAGGAAAGGTGCTACAGCAACAAAAGCTGCACACAGAACTCATCTATACTTCTCTCAAGAGCTTTTCAGATCAGACTATTATTTTTCCCCAGGATTTGGACAAAAAATGCAAGTTTATCCATGATTGCAAGCCACTAGAAAAAGACAATTTGTCAAAAATGTAGTGAGAGAAAATGTCACTATTTGGGATCTTTTCAAAACTTAAGCATTTTAAGAAAAATATCTAAGAAAGAAAAAGATCTGTTTTAAAGTAGAACCCAAAGAAAACACTTCCTCTATTTTAAAAATAGTAAAAAAAAAAATTCAAACCCTACATACTCGTGATTCATGAAATCTGTTATAGTTCAAACATGCAAGGGGTTGGCAAGATGATATATAAACTAACATTAAGTGTCTAGTCTTACAGCATAACATCCATCCTTGGATTTTAACACCTAGTTCATTCTAAATTTTATGAGTGGCAGAATTGTTATATGCAAACCTAATTTTCATTGTTTTTGTAAAATATTTGTATTTTTGTTAATTCAAGAGAAATGTTCAGAAAATTAGGAGAAATCAATAAATCTTCATTTCTAAATGATTTTTCTTACAATAAAGAATTGAATTCATAGAGTTAATGTTTCAAAAGCAACACTGTTTAATACTGGGAGCAAAGAGAGTATATGAAGTCCCATAAAGGCATTAGAAAAGTAATTACAGGCTATGAATCCTTCTATACAAATGGTCTCTGTAAACATTAAATATTGATCAAGATCTTCACTCATATTTCCTCCTCAACTTCAAGCAGCATAACATGAAAGTTTACTGCAGAGAGCTCCTTTACTTATTTCTACTGTCTTGAAAGATTATGGCTCTTTTTCAGTTTTAAGAGCAACTTGTTAATTAATGACAATACAATTATCAGCTTCACCGAAATTTTCTGTCCTGCTGCTAAGAAGGGAGGGATTGTTCATCTCCCCACTCCAGGTTCCCAGTGGGTTCCCAGAGCTCTGACTGCAAAATCAATGGCATATGCAAGCTTATTCCTGTTTTTCCGTAGCATGTGGAAATAGGCACCTCTAGGGGTCTAAGTACAGCTTTGAGGAGCAAAGAAATCCAAAGCACTGGGTGTTTCTCCATTTCCCATTAAGTAAACATGGAATAATTCTGACATGCTCACACAAGAAGCTAATTAGCAAAAGCCTGAAAAGTAGTCTGAAGTCAAAATTTTCATTAAAGTCAATCACAAAGGGGCAGCTTGCCAAATGAGCAATTGTACAAAGCAGAAGGGAAGTAAATGACCTAACAGAATTTTCCTATTTATAGGACTAAATGTGTGGAGAGATTTATTAATAATTGGTTAGCTGAGAAAGGCCATACTGACATAATGCCGCTGGTTAAGCTGAAGGAAGAAAGTCAGCAGTCAGCAAGCTGAAAGGAAAGGTCAGCAGTGACCTTGCTGCAACATGAGGAGAGGGAGTAGAGATTATTCCTGAATATATCCTGAGAATATGTGAAAAGTATCAAAAGTAGAACCACAGGAATGCAGAAGTAGGCGTAGGTGCTGATATGTAACTGACCAATCCTGAGCTCAACTTTTGCAATATGTATGAAGCTCATTATTAACTGTATTTAACCCGCCGTACTGATCAATAAAATTGGGCCTGTGATGATCAAACTGATGTCTGGGTCTCCTTCCGTCAACATAAATGTTTTTCTAAACTCCAAGCTAGACTGACTAATTATTACAGATATTTGCTCTGAAGTCATAAAAGTTATACCCAAAAGATTTATTTTCCTATTTATTACTAGTGCCAGATTTACCACTTTGACATGTTGTCTCTACAGTTCCATTCTCAGCTGAGTACTCTTAAATTCGGTAAATTCTTTCAGCTGTAAAAGAAACTCTGTCGTAAGTGTTTAATGTGATAATAAGCCACATACAGAAAACAGTGAAGTACTTGTTTACACGTGCAAGTTTCTCTTGTTTCTTTTACCACACACTGAAATAAAGATAAGCAGAGCTGACCTGGGCTGACAAGAGGACTGACCACTCTATTTTTAATTTTACCTGTCTGAGCATTATTTATGCTGCTGAGGGCTCCAGCTCCAACCAACCAAGTTGCCTAAAATCAGCCTCAACCCCAACCCACTGTACATGGCTAAAGAAATGGTGGGTTTTGAATTTTTTTATTCATTAAAAAGCTATAACATGAGTTTAATTACTTTTTTTTTACTCTGTGAGGAGGAAGGCACCACCCTGACAGATTGGGCATAAACGGCCACTTGCCTGAAAATGCTTAAATCAATTCCTCAGTGGAGTAATCACATTGAGAAAGGATATCTTTAGTGCTAAGAACATTCTCTAGTACTTTTCTAAATCAGGATATAACCTCCTCCTTTTGGATGCCTAATTAAAACTATTTTTTGTTCGTGCAAAGACCTAGACATACAGCCACACTTACACCTTCTTGGTTTTGTTTCATCCAAAATATTCCAGCACTGAATGTTGAACTCATGTAAGTTTGACACTGAGTGAAATACCATTTTTATGCCATTTTTCACTGTTTTCAGTCTGTTAGAATGGTACTAATTTGACCTAGCTATGTACCATTAAAATGTAGCTTTCAATAATTTATTTCTTCCTGATGTTTTTCACACACCTAAAAAAGGTTTGATTTGTTTTTAGTTTTGTTTTTTTTTTTTTTTAATTCATGCTCTAAGTAACTCAAAATGCTTAGGAGATACAGTAATTCAATCTATATTTAGCACTACTAAAAGCACCACTGTTATAAAGCAATTTGTCTAAAGGTGATCCAAGACCTCAAATGTTTTCTTTGAAAGGAGAAGGTAAAAAAGAGAATGTTTAGGTTCTTTTCCCATTTTAAGCATAATATGTGGATAGTGAAAAACTTTTCAATTCAGCTCCTATATACAGATGTTCTCAGGTTCAACCACTCCTCAGGTTTGTACAGAGACAGAAATGCACCATATATAGTTTTTGTATTGTAAAAAGGTCACTATTAACAATAGATATTTGTATGACCCAAATCATATCAACACACAGATTTCTGTAACTCAA
Source organism: Ammospiza nelsoni (assembly GCF_027579445.1). NCBI lineage: Eukaryota > Metazoa > Chordata > Aves > Passeriformes > Passerellidae > Ammospiza > Ammospiza nelsoni. The sequence continues at coordinate 18,636,290 of NC_080635.1, forward strand.
ATACTTATATGACATTTAACAAACAGGCTTGCTCTTTACTGAAAGCAAATCCTAAAGACGGACAATTGTCCATCTTTGTGGACAACAGTGTTTTTAATAAATAAACTCCAACAATTGTGTTTTTAATTCTTTTCACTTGAGATGGTTTCTAGTTGCCATTCTGATGCACTGACAGTTTTAGATACAATGGTTTGTTATTTTCTCTGACCCTGCCATTCTACAGAGCCTATAGAATCCAAACCCAGTGTTCTAGATTGCATGGGGGTTCAGAAGAATTAAAAACTACTATGACAAAATTTTCAGAACTTGTCTGTCAGGTTTGTTTATCACTATTGATGATACAACAAAGCCACTTCTCAGAGCAACCCTTAACCAAAAAAGTACTGAGGCATGGAGTATCCAGGCACATATTGTAATAAAAATGCCTAAAATAGTTGAAAACAAGAAGCATTGAAATCTGGATAGATTTTAAAATTATGACCTAGTACTAATGAGGAGACTGCTTTTCTGTCTGTAAATGGAGCCTAAATTTGGATATCCTGCATGTTCTATCCCCTTCCTGATCCTGTAGAATTCACAGATGTGTTTTTAGGGATGTAAAAGAACGTGGCCCTGGCTCCTTGTTTCAGAGTTTATTTAGGGACCCATTGCAAACCTCTTCTTCTAAATGTGGTTTGACCTTGTTGATAGTATCTGGTTTCCCACGGCAGTTGCAGAAGTTTACTACCAATTGCCTAAAGAAATACTTTGAAGTCTGATTTAACTTGAATGCTTATATTTTTTCTTTGAATATTCCTTATTCTTCCTTTGTATGGGGTATAACAGTTTTGCCAGCACCTCATCTACCACCTTTGTAATTCCACAAACTGCAGCTGTGACAGCACTGAACCTTACCTTTTTGGTAACTTCAATGGTCTGGCTGGCCTGAAAGAAAAGAAAAAAGAGAGTAATTGAGAATGCATGAAATATGCATGCACACACCAATTAGTTTAATTATTCTCATATGTAAGAAAATAAATCACAAAAATCAGATATTTTAGGCTATGAATTATTTTGAAAGGCCTACAATCATATTCAATTGAGCCTTTGCAAACAAGTAGTTCAGAGAACAATTACAGCTACAGGCAGCTGGGTTTTCAAAAATGGAATTTATGCAGCTGATTTTTGGGATCACTATTCCTGAGGCTTTTCCAGTTTTCAACAAAAGACCAAATACACTAATATGATAAAAATTCAATACTGTTGAAAATCATAACAAAGTTTGCATATGATGGAAACAGACAATCATCAACAAGACCATGTTCTGAGTGTAATTCAGAAAACTTCATAGTTGTCCTTTGTAATTTCATTACAAAAAATTATTTTGGCCATAAATTCTGTCTTGCCATAATACAGGAAGTAGAATGCCATAGGATACCTCTATAAAATATTTTTATCCAAGTTTTTGTTACTTCTTAAATGTCTAATATAAAGTATATTATTTTGACAAGGAGGTAGCAAACCCAAGTGAAAATTATTCTTATCTAACACTGTTCAGCATGTACTTCAATTTCTTAGCTACTGGACCAGTAAGATTCACATAAATTTCACTTTAAAAAAATCTTCATAAACAATCTGCAAGTCATTTCAAGAACGTGACATAAAATCCCTCCAAAGCTGTAACCATGTAAAAGCTTCAGTTAAGTTATGGATTTGTTTTACCACCAAAGACATATTTAATATTACTTCTTTTAAAAAGTATGGAAAGCACTGAGTTAAGAAGCAGGTACCTGCATAATATAGATCACTTAGTAACATCACAATGAGGTTGCCAAAAGCATAGATTTGCATGCTTTCACACACAGATAAACAGGTCATGCTCCTCAGAGATTTTCAGGAAAACTTAATCGAGTAAATAGAAATGAAATTTGCTGTTCTTCAAAGTAGTAAGAGTTGTTTACTCCTACACAAGATTAAGATTTGCTCCTTTCAGCCACAAGAAAATTGGAGAAAAGCAGATTCACCATTCTCTAGTTGCAGAGTAACTCACAGATTAATGAAAGGTATAGACAAAGATTCTCAGTTGAATGCAGACACAAAAGATTAAATTTATGAAGTGCCACCAACCTTCAGACTAGGTGCAGAAATCTGACTTCCAGAGGTACAGAACATACCCAATTTTCCAACTGATGCTCAAAGCTGCTGGTACCACTACAACAGACTGACCAGCTTCCAGAATGTAGAGAAACTCAACTAAACTGAGTTCTGAAATTACTTTGAACAGTAAATTACCCAAGGCTGAAAAGAAGCTGTGGCAGGCTTGGGGGACTGCTTACTGTTTGATCTACAGCCTCAACCACAAAATCAACTTTTCCCAACTCAGGCTAAACTGGAGGATCAGAAACCAGGTACTGAAGTCAGAACTCACTCAACTTGAATCTGAAGTGAACAGTAACAGGACTCTGGATGAAGAGAAATGCTTAAACAGACACTTCTTTTTATGAACTTGCACCAAGGCAGAGCACACGCTGAATGTGCCTTCAAGACTGTATGGAAAAGGGGGCAAAGTCACAGTGTTGGGAATAACAATTTTTTAAACTGCAGCATAATCTCCTGGGTTTGATGAGAGAAAAATATAAGCAGACATACTTACTGTTAGTAAGGTAATTCAAACACTAATTCCTATCTTTCTTTTGTAAAGATCTGAATTTCCATATATATCCAGCCATTTGTTTTTGTCTGTGCCATAATAGGCTCTGCCATGAGTAATAATATCAGGCAACACTTTGGCACAAGCAGAGCCATCCAACAACAATGATTAGTACAGGCTTTGTATTTATGCTGACCCCTATAAAAGCTTCTACGACAATTCCAGTTTATATCAGCAGATTAAATTGTTTTCTTCTGCATGGGGGCTACTTTAAAATTAAATCTGTCTAATTTGGTTTACACAAAGTGGGTAAAAATACCAACACAGTCATTCCTCATCCTCCCCTGGTCTCATCAAAACCAAACTACATTTCCCTCTGTTTCCAGCACCTGCAAAATATATTCAGTGCTGAACAAATGATGATGATTAAGTTCTTCAAAGCTAGGCAGGGTTAAAGGTCACACCTGCTATCAAACTGTTTTGCTTTGAAAAGCATACACTGAAAAAACCTGGGTACACCCAGGTAAATTCCAGCAGTGTAACCAATCCCTTGCAGCTGTTGTGATGACTTTATTATACTGGTCAATAGGAGAAGTTATCCCTGAAAACTATGCCCCAAAATTCTTTAGTTATGCTCTAAAATACAGAAATGCATGGCAAAACCAGATCTTTCCCACTTAATGAATGTTGCTGTATCTAATTTTTGAAGTATTATATTTTCATTGAGCCAGTTTAAACAACACTATCAGCCTCCAAAAAAAAGTGTGGACAAAGAGAGTCCTCATCAGTTTTCATGAGAAAGAAGTCTTGAATTCCACTCTTTTGCTGGGACAAAAGCCAAGTTGATCTGTGTATTAAATTACCTTTGTACTTAGTTCTCACAAGTCTGATAGCAGAAAGTGACAATCACAGTTGGTGGTGACAAGACCAGCACAAGGAAGTTACTGCACAAACTGCAGTCACTGATAAAATCTAATAAACACTCTGCAACAAGAGGGGAAAAGGGCAAGAGGAAGAAAAGGACAGGCTCTGTTCTAGCACCATTTACTGCGAGTGTCAGCCACTGCTCAACACATACTTTGCTTCTGTTCTTTCCTAGTGGCAAGTTTTGTCTGAACATCACACAATTAAGAAATACATAAAGAAAAGATAAATTGATTGGTTGAAACTCCCAGATGTTTCTCAGTATGAAATGTATTTTGGATGCCCAGCATCCTACTGTGTAACATGCTGAAAGGGAGGAATGGTGTCTTTAAAAAGGGCTGCTGTAATATTAGTAAGTTTATTCTAGGAAATAACTGAGTATCAGGAGGATTCATCAGCTTTGGACTGGACTACTACAGCTCCAATTATTCACCTTTCCAGCCTAAATAAGCACTTAACCTCAGGGTTTCTACTGGTATTTTGAACAGTGATGTAGTAGAAATAATTTGTTTCTTTGTGAACAAACCTACTCGAATAGGGGCAGTTCACAGGTATAAAAAATATGATTGCTTTGCATAGTTTTCAATCTGAGAAAGATAATGACCAATGCTTGAGCTTCCTGCAGGGGAACATGCTGTGCCACGAGGCAACATCCTGACTTTGAGTTCCCAGGGAAGCCAAAGCTTCCTTTTGATTACAGCACTGAATGAGTTCTCATGGAAGTTAATAGGGTACATCAGAGAGAAGAGCGTGGTCCTGATTTCAATTATCACACTGGAAAACAAGCTTTTGGAAATTCTATTATTAAATCTAGTTAATAACCTTCATGTCACCTGGACATCGCATGGCACAAGGCAATATTTCAAAACATGTTCCACAGCATGGGACTTAATAATAACACTATGGCTGATTTACTTCATATGCAGCGTGCTTCATTAATCTAATGCATTTCAGGGAAATACAAACCTGAATGTGTCAGAAGACAACAAAAGTATCTAGATAGTCCAAGGCATTCTTTTTCAGGCTTTCTTCACAAATCTCGGTTGTGAGAAAGGTATCAACGTAAGCAACCCCTTGGCCTCACACCCCAAAGAATTAATGCTTGCTGCTTCCTTAGTGGGTGCAAGAAACCCTGCAGAAGGTAGCCATGAAATAGAAAATTGGGAAAACAGGCTGTGTTTTGAAGCATACTTTGAAGAGTTTTCTAGCTGTTGTGAAGCACCCATCATTTCAAAGAAGTGTTAAAAAGGCAGCTATCAATAACCTAAGAGGTTGAAAGAGAAATGAATATGATTTTAAATAGGAACATTCCTGCTTACACTGACAGTAATGTCACCTGGAGTCATTTTTTGAGTCAGTTAAAAAGCATCAACACATTCCAAATCATAACTTTGTACTAACTTACCCAAACATTACCTTCCTAAAATTCCTATCACAATTCTGGATATTGCCCTGGCTAAACACTCGATTTCTAATTCATGCCATTTCACTTAGCTGCAATTAATTTCTATTTCACCATGAGCAGATGTAGAGACTGGAACTTGGATATAGAAAGACTTTTCCTCCTTTTTTCCTTGGAGAAACAATAAGCCTAAACAAGAAGTTAGACTTCAAGCTGAAATTAATGCCTACCAGCCTGACATGGGGCAGCACAAAGGCACTGCCTGTGATTGTTGTGCCTTATTTTTAGGTGTAAGGAAACAACAAACAGCATTGGATAAATGTGAGACTGTCAGTGTGGGTGCTTCTCCTCTGTTTCATTCTGGGAGACAAGAGCTAAGGGAAGCAGAGGCTGCTCCCCCAGCAATGATATCCAGCATTGTCATTTTGGTGCTGAGCTGCAAAAAATTTTGAAAATAAATGCACAGCTTACTGATATTTATCATAAAATTATTTACTCAATACAGAATCACAGAATATCCCCAGATGGAAGGAATCCATTAGGATCACTGAAGTCCAACTCCTGTCCCTACACAGGGCAACAAATTCATTTTGCACTCTTGCTTTTCACTTAAAGATTCACTGGAGACAAAAATGGTACATTGCAATAAATAGCAGTATTTACTGAAAAAAAAAGACTCTCCTGTCCAAGGATTATGAGGTGTTCAACCTCAATGCTTTACTTTGCCAGAGGGAAACTATTCCCTTTGTTGGTAGATCTGGTTACCAGAAGTGATAAAACATAGCTTTTGGTCATTATTATACTCCTGGATAAGCTAAATCCCTGCAGGACAGAATGAGATATGGATCATATTGTACATTCTCCATCAGAACATACAATACAAACTAAATTCCTGCACAGGAAGAAAATCCTTGTGTTTTCAGAATGTCATTGACCCAATTTGAACTGCTCCTAAATATCAAGTTAGCTTTCGCTGTCATATAAAATGCAGCACCTATGTGCTTTATCATTTTAACAATCACTCAGACAACAAATCCAACAGATTAGGTTGCCAAAAAAGTTTTTATAAGCCTCCCAATTTAATTTTTTTGCTATGATGAGCAGTTCTCCATTATTTTAATAATGAATTCTATCTAGATGGTTTTTTAAACATGCAGTGTTCATTGTATTTGTCTGCACTTAGTTTTACTTGTTTAGATCTCTAAGGAACAGGACAACCCACAGCAAAATGATCTTGTAGAGGAGACAGAGAATTCCATTTTTTGGTAAGTTGCTTTTTTAAGGTTTTATTAAAAGAAGGAAGAATGCAACTTACTTTCATGGGTTTTCCCCACATAAAATATCAAGGAATAATCCAAAAGGATTTAATATTTTTAATGTCTAAATTATCAGGGTGAAATTATCTGAAACTAACTGCTATTTCATCCCATTAAAATGTCAATGTTGCAACTTTTCTTAATGTTGTACACATGACTCTTCTTTTGCTTAAAATTAAGCAAAATGCAACTTAGCAGACCAAAAATCGATATGCTATTTGGCAACTGTATTACAGATGTCAATTAACATTTTTACTGTTGAGACATCAAGTTTTATAAAAGTTCCCATCTGCTTTTCTTGTTGTGTTCTTACCTCTTCAGTTCCAACTGAGCATCTGCTCTACTTTCACAGCAAATAGGAGCAAATAAGATTGCCTTTCTGCGAAGAAAGCAACTGTAAGGAAGGTGTTAACAATAAAATAATTGTCTGAGTGATTCTTGCTCTTACTGATTTAAATTCAGCATAGAAATTTAAGCTTTACTGACCTACAATAGGCCCACTGGATAAAACTCCATGGAGTGAGGCAAACCCTATATCCTTAACTAAGCCAGCATTTCACTCCCTCTCTTTGTGCTATAAAATCAATATTAAACTTTATTAACCTACTCTGCAAAAGTAACAGGGAGTTTTGACACCTCCCATGGACAAAACTCTGGCTCATGCCAGAGTACAACAGGGAAATATGTTTCCATCAAGGCACCAGAGATGGAAAAGGTCACTGCAATCCCATTAAGAAACTAAATGTATTCTCATTTGCAAGTTTAGTAACAGTACTGTGAGGAATGTCCCAAGAAGATGGGTTGAGGACTTTGGACTTGTCTAATTTGGAGAAAAGGAAGCTGAGCAGTAACCTCATTGCTCTCTACAGCTTCTTGAGGCAGGTAAGTGGAGAGGTGATCTCTTCTCCCTGAAATCCAGTGCTGGGACATGCAGGAATGGTTCAAAGCTGAGCCAGGGGATATTTAGACTGGATACTTCTTTATCTAGAAGGTGGTCAAACACCTGACCAGACCTTCTTAGGAAGGTGCTGATGTCCCAGTCCTGTCAGTGTTCAAGAGGCATTTGGACAATGTCCTTAACAAGATGCTTTAACTGGGTCAACCCTGAATGGGTCAGGTGGTCCTTGCAGGTCCCTCCCAAGTGAAACAGTCTATTTTATTCTAACCCCGTATAATTCATTATATGCTAAAATTAAAACTTCTATAAATTTATAACATTTGAAACTGAAATGATCCTTTTATAGTCATTTCCAAGGCTGGGGGGATTGTTGGGTTTTTCCCCCCTCTCATTTTCCTCACTGCTCTATAGGGATGGTATCCACATATGAGCCAGGATTTACTGACCAAATCTTCATTTAAAGGCTCTTTAGAAACCCATTTTTGCAATACTGACTTCTAATGTCTTTCTTCTTTTATCTTCAACAACTGACTAAGTATTATCAACCCCTAGGAAAGCTGTCTCTTTTCCTTTATAGCATCTACTTGGTTCACCTGTCTTGAAAAGGAATTAAATCATCTTCTCTGCAGGAAAATCTGACAGCATATGAAGGAGACAAGTCATACACACCCTCCAAACACTTTTCTTGTATTCTTCTTTCCCTAAACTTTTCTCCAACGAGCCACTTTTAAACACTGCTCCAACACTGTCAATAAGAAGATTACCATTAAGCATACTTCAGCTGGATTTTCCCCGCTTTAAACAGCAAAGTTTATACACAATTTAAAGTATATACTTCTTCAAAAGGTTTAATTGAAGCAATATATATATTCCTTAAACTTTTGAAGCACTGAATGCAGGACTACATAGAGCACTGCCTGGCAAATTAAACAAAAGTTCTGATCTATTAAAGAGAATTTTAAAAAAGCTTAGTAAAATACCACCATGAATCATTATTTGAAAACAAGCCAACAGCTAATTTGGAGCAGACTAATATTATTTCAAGATCTTTCACAAGTCTAAAACCATTAGTCTTTTCTCTTTTCTTGGTAATTACAGTGAAATTAATAGATATGTTTTGGGATTTAAATGATGACTAGAGTAGTTTTCAACATTTTTACTGGCAAAAAGTCCGTTCCTTATTTCAAAGCTGTTTTTATCACACTTCCCAGTTGAATGGAGCAACACAAGGTCACGGCCACATCTTGGATTTCTCTAACAAACAGGAATCAAGGACTCAAGGAATCACAACATACACAGAAGAAAACCCCCATCTCACGATACCACCAAGAAGGAAAATGTCCAAGAGTGCCTATTTTTATGATGGCATCTGTCCACGCAGGCTGAAGTACATGTCCCTATAGGTATTAAAGACTGACATTAGGTACATGGAAGTTTAGCTCTGGAGTAGGGAGACCTGGAGTGTCATAAATCACACTTCAACTGATACATGCTTCAGTCTTCCTTCCTGTGCAGATATAAGACTTTGTGATCATAAGCCACCACAGAGTTCAGTTTTGCTCTCAGAAAACCTTCTGTGTCCAGAGAGCTTTTCTAAAGATAGACTAAAAGCACTTATAATTTCTCCAGATTATTCATCTAACCATGGGGACAAACAACAGTTTTTACCTTTCTGCACATTTAATCTCTTGCAGCAAATGAAAATACTGTTACTTCAGATCTTTGTTCTAAATTTAGTCAAATACTTCCCTTCAGTGTGGAAGTCCTGTTCCAATATCTGTGAATTTAGTCATTTATATCACTTTTAAGTGACATAAAACAAATGTCTATTCAACACAATTAATATATTTAAAAGGATTTAATATGTAATTGCAAAAAGAAGGCTCTCTAGCTTTTGCTAGTGCTAATGAAAACCTGTACATATATAATGCAACATTATCTTTTAGATCTCCTGACATGAAATTTGTTTTGTATGCTCAGTAACAAGCAAGCAAAAAAAAAAAAAAAAAGGAAATATTTACCAAACCTTTAAGAGCTAAATACATCCAGTATTGTAGCTAAAACACCCAAAAAGCGCTCTAAGGTTGAACAGACTATAAAACAGATTTAACATAATCCATATTCAGCAAACTGTTTGCAAAAGTTCATCCATTTGACAGAATAAATTAAACATCCTATAAACTGGAAAGGTAACATAAGAATTTTGAGGCAAGGGATCCTATTAACTTGCTAGAAAATATGGGAGAAGTGGAAGAAGTGATGCAAATCAGCTTTTCCAGTCCAGTACATAAATCTATTTATGATTTTACTAGAAAATAACCAAAACACATCCTAATTTGCCAGTAGTGAGACTAAGCTCTCTGAAATATCAGCAGGATTTCTAGTTGTAACTTCCCTTACCTCCATTGATCTGTCAGTGGTATCACCTCATTTCTATTGATAGTCCATTTTTTAAGAGATTTCTTTATTCAGTAGAATATCATTGCAATTTTTGTGTAGCAAAATTAATGCCAAATTGCTCAGGTACCCTCTGAATTCCCCTCTTGCACAGTGTTTAGGGGTTTTGTTTTGTTTTGCTGTTCAAGCACCACTGACCAATTAAAAGTGTGGACATCTATTATTATTCATCAGGAGATGAAGACAACATTGAAATTATCAGAGAGGAAGAACAAGTGATTTTAGAAGGAGTTAGAGACAGAAATAATGTTGTCTGGTGTTATTCACATTTGAACAAGACATTTACTACAACCTCCTACTAAATTAAAAGTACATGAAAACAACCATACATCATCAAAATATTCCAACAAACTGACATAATTTTGGATGTTGTGGGCTTTTTCTAAGTGTATATAAATGGTCAGTTTTAAAAGTCATCTCAAACCCCACGCCAATTAGTCCTTTTCCAGAACAAGCGCAGCTGATGCTGGTTTTCCAGTCAATTTAGTACAAAAGAAAGGAGCCATGTTTTTTTATGGTTTCCCTCCCATAAAGCTGAGTTTCCCACAGCTTTACATCTTCTAAGGACAGCAGTTCAAAGGCCCAGCAGATTGCTAGTTATGAGTGAGCTCCTCTGTTGTTCAGGGAAAGGTGAGGGATACAGGGCACAGGAAATTCAAGCACACACAGGACCTGAATTCCCTAAGGAGCAGAATCTACACAGTAATATACAACCAGGCTGGTCCTCAGCTGCACTCACACCAAAGCACCAAGCATCACCTTCCCATGGCAAAACTGATTGATTCCAAACAACCTGAAGTCTAGACAAACACTAATGTTTAAGTAGTACAATTCCAAAGCCTGCAAAAATCCCCTGGACAGCTCAGAATGACAGGGGTTTTTTTTAAATGCACTTAATATTTTCTTAGCCATGCTATTTTAAATTTGGTCAGCCACCAAATTATAAATGGCATTTTTATTTGCATTCTAGTCTCTGTGTGTCAGCTCTTTGCTTTCAGTTCCAGAAAGTGGAGCAAGTTGTTTGCACAGCCAACAATGCACAATATTTATCATGGGAAGAGTAAATGAATTAATAAAACCAGAATAAAATTCTTAAGGTATCACACTCAGAGATCATGCAAGACTAAAATAAAAATGTGTGAAAATGAAGAAGCACAGCTTAAATTAGACTGACATGAAAAATTATTTCAAAGAAAGAAAGAAATCCAGTTCATTTGGTCACAGGGAAAACCTAATTTTCCACATGTGCTCAACAGAGAATCCCACATATGGACTCAGATGGATGCATGAGATGGCTTCACATTCCTTTTCTTTTTTCTCAACTACATCAAAATCCCAAGTATGCCGTTGGGTTGTTAATGCTTCATAATAAGGAGAACTCCTACTCTGGCATAGAAAAAATGGCTTAAATGAGAACAGAGAAATAATCTGTATTATTTCAGGAACTCCTGATCTGTAACATGAACCAAAAGATTTGCAACACCCTGAACAATGAATGAAATGATGGTCACAGCTTTTGCTTCTTGGTTGCTAAAGGTTGATAAAACATTTCAGAAATCCCACTTCAGAAATCTGACCTAATGGTTTCTTATTAAAGATTCCTGTTTTTAATCTTCTTAGGGGAAGGCAGAAAGGTTCCTTTATTAATTTTTTAATCATTATATGCACATGTATTTTTAATCATTATATGCACATGTATTTTGTACAAAAGACATTAGTATACAATTAATATAAAAAGTGAAAACTAAAATATCTTTTAATGCATCAAAATAAGCAGATGCTAACAACTTTCAAAATAGGATAGGTTGTTAAAAAAGCTCAGTGGAAAAATTTTTGTGAACAGTTCATGTTCCTGAACTGAGGCTATTTGAAAATATTTTATACACATGTATATGCAAAATCAGCTCTGCAAGCCATGCAGAATGTACTAGATAACCATTATCCTTTTCCTGGAATCAAGCAGGGAACTGTTTCATAACGAAGTCTTGTTATTAAGATTGGTATTTGACAAACATTCCCTTGCTTTTTGAAAAATCAGAGGAGATTTTATTTTTTCCAGTTCTAATCTTTATGCCAAATAACTAGAAGGAAAAATCTAAAATGGGTAAGAGGCAGCTGTAGTGTTCTATCCTCACTTCACAGCTTTTTCATTTCTACAGAGATTTGTTTTAAAGTATTAAATAAAGTGTAAGTATTCACTTGTGTCTGCAGTACTGTTTGAACAGTGTGTGGTACAGAATGCTGAGATACAGCAGAACCCAGAGTCCAAGAACCATCACATAAATCTGCAATGCCAAAACATTTCAAAAGAAGGTTTAAATCAAACTAAAAGCAAGATGTACAAAAAGTCTGGATGTTTTACCAGTTTCCTGACGCTGTCTTTTGTCTTCTTCAGAATATAAATTGGTCTAACAAGCAAAAGCTTTGAATCCAGCAATTTAAACTAACTAAGCTTTAGGAGCTAAAACCTCCAAAGTAAGCTATTGGGGGATGAGGAGCAATTCTTAAATTTTATCCAAAGTAAGGATTCTGTGGGGCTTTAAACAGATTTTATTTTCCTGTTCCAGCTTGAGATGATTGCATGATCATGGGCAGATCACCCCATATATCCTTTCAGCCTGTTTTTTTACCACAGATAATTCAGATGCTTTTCAGAACAGCTTTCCTTACTTGTCTGCTGTAGTCAAAAGCATCAACAGTATAGTCTAAAGAAGTAAACAGTGGGTGACACAAAGCAGGTTCACCCTAAGCCAAGAGGGCTTGTTTGAATTTATTGGATTGATGCTGTGAAAGTGCAAGCACTGCACACACTGGCAGTCTAGAGCATTTTCCTTAGCAGCAGCACCAGCAGTTCATTCACAGCTCCCTGACCTCTTCTGCCCTACGTTTTATCTCTGAGTCCACAGACCTAAGCTTTCTAAATTTTATCATCAGAGAGATTCCAGCAGTTGACATCAAGATTAAGACGCACACAGGTAGCTTTTAACTGGTGTTTTCCCACTAAAAACTTCCCATACATATCTGAAGGAAGCAATCCAATTTGGCACCAGAGATATCACAATCGTTATTACATGCCTTCCTCAATCCTGAGACAACTTCCTAAATGATCTGCGCACATCCTTCCTCTGCCACTCCTACTGATATGCATACATTTCTATATGAAGAAGCAGTTTTGAAAAATACCAGTAAAGATTGTAAGAGATTGTAAGATTGTAATTATTTTCTGGCTTTTTAAAAATGCTACTATTCAGTTCTTCCAGAGAACTATGCAAATGTTCATTATTTATTTCATCCTCCTTTCATCCCACTAAGCATGCTACTGGGCTGCACATTTTTACTTTTCCCTAGGGACTCCTAACTCAATGCTTCTGATGACTACAGAAGCAGCAGCAAAGGAGGGGCAGTCACTCATATCTTCCAGGGTGTCTAAGCTCCCAGGTTTCTTGAGATACATAAAGTGCATTCCAACAAAAACGGATACTTCAGCATGAGCTTTCCAAAAGGGCAGGATAGGGGAACAAAAAAAACATCCAACAGTATACTGAAGAGAATTAAATGTGCCATGCTTCAAAATTCCAGATCCAGCCAGCTTTAAGAGGATAGAACAAGTGTGGCATTATTTCAATCTGTCTTTACTCACTTCAATCTGCAGTGATATACCAGAGCCACATTCCTTTAATATTAGGTCACTGGCAAATGTTAAGTCTTGGGCTTCAAAACCTGACAAAGCCTGTTGTGCTGAAACAATTGGTTACCTACCCAGAGCTGTAAGCATAGGCGATACAGTCTGCAAAGAGTGTTCACCCTCCTGTATCTAATCACAACTTCTCCCCCTTCTTAAAATTATAACAGTATTTGAATGCTTTTGTTTTTAAAGAAAGAAGATAAATTAAGTGTTGTTTGACTACATACTGAATTTAACTAATGTAGAGCATAAGAACCTGCATTTTAAATAACCCTGTTGAAACATGCACATTTCATAAAGCTGGATGATTTCCAATGAACCTTGTAATAAAAACACCTAGAGAAGAAGCTGCTGTGCAGATTATAAGCTCAAACTGCAAAAAAATTAAGAGTGTGCAACAATGATCACATTCAAATATCACACACCTAAGTGTTAGTCTTCTGTTTACAGGAAGCGACCCCAACACATAAAAATAAATGCACATTTATCACTTCTTTTCAGCCCTGCCAAGGAGCTACAAATGAGGCAGTTTGCTTCCTCCTCAGTGCACATCCATCCACCAGCAAGACTGCATCCAGCTGCTCCCAGTTTTTACCATCTCCCACATGTCTACATTGACAGTGGCCTTTCTGGGTGATAACCTCACAATGCAATGACAGACTATTGTATTTAGACACACCTTGCTGAGTATGAAGAGAGAAAATAAGTCTTTGGTTCCATGCTGAGTGATAGTCAGATCAGTATACAATGTCCATTAATGCAGCCATGGGCAGTTTACAGAGTGAAAAGGCATGGAAGCAGTACAGTAATCATTTGATAGGGATATGCAGGGTATGCTAACAGATAGAGCTGGTTAATTAAGTATAGGTGCTTTAAAGGTTGGATTGCATCTTTCGACTGCTAGCAGTAAAACAAACCATTTATCATAAATCATTGTTCATAATTTCTGTGCATTTTTGTAGAAGTGTATGGTATGGCAAGGAAGATGAAAAAAACAGTGTCTTGGCTCAAGAGCCCGATCAGAGCAGTTCAAACAGTTTTTGCATCTGTGAACCATGACTGAAAACATTATTTTATCATATCCAGAAGAAATTTTCACTGTTTTTATTTCTAGACTAAAGCCAGAAACCCAGACTATGGATGGCATTTGTTCCTTTCCTCATGACTATGGAATACAGATGACGTTTAACAACCCTGAGGCACAGGGAGAAAAACAGTGAAATGAATGCAACCATTCCAACAGTTTGAAAAGTACAACTGATCCTACAATAGTTCAACTTCCCGCATACCTTTGTATACAAAATTATACAACATCTTTGCTTGACGAATGGGGTGGAAAATACATGCTCTGATAAGCAGTTTTGACAACTAAGATTTTTTCCATTTCTAAGTGGAATAACTGGCAGGAGAAAGCTGATTTGTGCTCTGTATTATCGTCCCTATTTTCATCTGTTTTTATCTTAGGGGAAAAAAGCTTTATTCACTATGAGTTTTTCCACATTACATGTTTTTCCCCGTCCGATATTTTAAGAGTTTAAAATTAGTGCATGTATTTCATCAAGACAAAATCATTGTAACTGACTGAGAAACACTCACAGCTCCAAGTGCCTGAATATGGGTGCAGATGTTGGATAACAGGGAGAAGGGTAGTTTTAATGCTCCCATGAAAATCCACCCCTTTTAGCCCAACTGCAACTCAGAAAAAATAGTAACATTGCTTAAAAGCTTCAAAGTGTCTTCCTTCAATGGGAATTTGCTTTTTAGAAGTTGCTTCTTAGATTGGCTGATTTTGCCCAGGACCAGGAGGCTGTAGAAGATTGTTCTTGTGTTTGTTGCTCCCTGAAGCTCTGGAACTCCAAAGCTAACAAATACAAAGAGGCAGATTCTTATGAAATAGAAAAGAGAAAGGACTAAAACCTGGAACAATCCCAAATTCCTCAATCTGAGCACAATTTTGAAGTTTAGCAGATAACCTACACTGAAAAGACATGAGGGCAACCCACTGAACCAGCTGACCTGACAAAGAAAAAACACCCTGCACATTTGAGAATAGAATTGTTGAAAATATTTTTCAATGCATCTTTTTAAGGAAATATGTATTTTGATTAGACTGTGCAGACATACCAGATCTTTCAGTGTATTCTTAGCTATCTCTGCTGGTTTGTTTTACACAATAGAGGTGTACCCTGTGTCTTCTGAAAGAGCTAATAAGCTTACAAACAATCCCCACGAATTAAAAAAAAACACCAGTGCTTTTTTTCTCCCAAGAAAGAATTATTTCACTTCAGGTATATTCATGGAGCCCAGCAAAACAAATCTCCTGACTTGGTTTCTCCTGGAAATAATGACTTGGTAATGCATTGAAAATTGATCTGTAAAATCACTGGGAAAGAAATTTGGTTCATCTTCCTTTCAGATCTCCTACTTCTGTAAGAAAACAAAATAGTTCAGGGAAAGATTATCCATGCTGAGAACTAAGAAATAATGCAACCTGCTTACCTGATTCTGGCTAGGTGTTGCTGCACAGGCTGATGCTGGAAATGGTCAGGCCACTGATGGTGAAGGCAGAAGGATGGGGAGGGCTGAAGACAGCAGGCAGGCTGATAGACAGGGCTGTGGTTTTGGCAAATAGAGGCTGAGTACTCAGTGTGTGGCTGCATACAACACGAGGTCATAGGAGATGATGCTGAGCTGCCAACCACTGAATGACATTCTTGCTTGCTATTATGGCTACTTAAAGAATGATGGTATGGACAAGGGTGGCAGCATTGTGACAACATCTGCTGAGTTCTTTGGTTGTCTAAAGGCAGAAAGGATGGTTTGATTGTTCCATTTAGTTGCAGGCAGCCATTTAGACTTGGTTTTGATCTTGGTGTTTCCTTGGATGGGAGTTGTTGGACCGTGATGTCTCTGTCATTCGCTGCAACAACCCCTGGGCCAGCAGCATTTGACAAGATGCTGCCATTGCTCAGGACCACAGAGTCAGTGGTGTTGCTCATAGCCATGCTCCGAGTTCTCAGTGGACATGTGATGTTCCTGAGGAAACAAATAAAGCGTAGTTTAGAGAGCTGCAGTGTTTTCAGATGCTCATAATTAACTTTAAATTAACATGAGTAAAGCTTTGCTCTGAGCTTTACCTTTTGCAACACAGGGAAACAGGGAAAGGAGCCATGCACACTGCCAGGAATGTCCTAAAGTACTTAAATTTGTTCAACAAAATGTTAAGAGTGAAATCATGTCAATTTTCAGTGATTACACCAAGTTATAAATCAAATGAATAGAGATTTGTCAGTGTCTGTGTCATAGCTAACAAGTAATGGCTGACATGCACAGAGCAAAATCATTGTGCACAAAACTAAGCTAACAGCCACTATTTATAAAAACACATTTTGGTATAAACAATGTCACCACACCTTGCACTGCAATTTACCTGTGTGCTTTGAAAAACTGCAGGAGACAAGCCTACACAATAGAGATTATTTAATAACCAATAAAGTGCTGGTTTCAGTAACCTCCTTTCCAATTTCTATTAAAAACAAGGCATATTCATGTTTATAAAGAAATTCTGAATTGCCTTATTTGAATAAATCAAGCTATTTCAGCAGATATATCAAATTTTCTGAATAGTAGATTAGATCTTTAGCAGAAGCTCAAAATGAACTGTTGTGAATACTAAAAAGATAGAATACAACCACATGTTTTTACCAGGTTGACAAAAAATAATCCCAGGATTGAATTACTGTTGATTGAGAAGCTTTCATTTCCCAGCAACATGTACTCTAAAGGCAGTGCATAGAGTACACTAATAATGTAACGTGTCGTAAATAAAGGATATGAAAAGATTTTCTCCTAAGGTTTTTCAGGCAATATGTAGATAAATGAGAACTATTAACATTGTAGAAGTGACCACAGCTCAAGATCAAAGCTTGTGTGAGGTTCTTACAGCAGTCAATTTTTCCCATCTTAACTATAACTTTGTTTTAATAAGATAAAAAGGTAAATTGGAGATCATTATTTTGATAAATAACATGAAAGGTCAAACACCACGCTCAGATAAGAGTTTGCTACCCTGGGGGAGGGAGGAGGGAGCATGAACAACACTAATTATGTGCTACTTAGAAAAATAAATCAACACTTGCTGAAAAAATAGAATCACTTAATTTCAACTGCTTTGACTTTTTAATACCGAATTTAATTAGCATAATTTTAAGTCCAAATTGCAAGGCTTGCATTACAGACAACCGAACTTTGCAGGGAGATACAACATACATAGATTAAGGCAGATAAGCAAGGAAGTTTCTAACTCATTTTCTTCCCTGATACCTTTGCTGAATGCTCAGAGAGCTAAGCCTGCCCAGCCAGCTGAGCATAATTGCCTGTATGCTAATTCTGAGCAAAGTGCTTTGCAGACTGGAATGTCCCGTTCCCCCCCCGCCCCCGCCCTCCCCCCCCCCCCCCCCCCGTAGCATCTCCCTGAGACAGAGCTAAATCCCCAACTTCTGAAACGAAAATTAATCCTCTGCTATTTGTTCTAGACCATGTGCAGAGCCAGATGCCCTGGGAAATCACTTTTATTTAGATACCCACTCAGAACAGGAGAATATGCTGTTTGACAAGCAGATTTTTCCAGCCTTCAATTCCACACATTCCTGCCAGGTACCCCCTCCCCTGGCCCAGGCAAGTCAAGCCCAAGGAGGACTTTCTGCTGAGCATAGAGAGCAAATTCAAGGGGCTGGCTAAACTTCAGTTTGGTCAGAAGAGATGTATCAGTTACGTGAAATTCCACTGTGTATCAGCAGTCTGGTTTTCTCTCACACTGCAGGCAACATCAAACCTCAGGGAACACAGTGAGAGCTGGACACTGAGGCAGACAAAGCTCCTCTCCAGGTGTCTGGCAGCATTTTTGGAATTTCTGGCTGCTTATTTTTACATTCACTCACATAAAGATAGGCTGCACAGTGATGCTTCTCCATTAGTTTCTAAGTTAGTTGGATCCATCCATATCATCACTTGAAACTGCTGTACACTGCTCAAAATTACTGTCTACTGTAATAATCAAACAGAAGGGACAGAGAGACTGCAAATATCTGATATTTCAGGAAGAGAGACACACATTCTTTTGCTTTAAACCCAGGACACTTACAGCATTAATTTTTAGTAGCTGTTTTCAACCACTTCATGAAGGAAACCACACATCTCTGTGCCAAACACAGATGCCCAACATCGTGCCCGCAACTGCTGGACAACCCCACCACAGACACAGGCCTTGGCCCTTCAGTGTATCTGTGCCCCTTGAGAACACTGACATGACAATTGTAACTTTTGTCCAGACAGCTCAGCAGCCTCCATTTAATACGATCAAAGATAAAGGCTTTATTTTCCACAGATATAATAGCTACCTGTGCACCTTTTGTTCAGAAATGTTTTAGAACTACTTAATAAAGAAAAGATCCTCAGTACCACAACATATAATTCTGCGTTTGTTCTCCTGTTGAACAAACAATTAATGAACCATTTCAAACATTAAAATTTTAACAGATAGAGCTAATTAATTCTTTTTTCTTAAGCCTTGAGGAACTCTTGAGTTCTGTTCATTTTTATGGACTCTTAGAAAGGCAATGGAAGCACCTGCTTGCCTTGAAGTTCTTCTAATAACACATTAAAGGAAGAGTACCTTGCATGCTAAGGTAGCCATCTGATTAAATATTTTATTCAGTCACATCTATGAAGAACTGGGACTCAAACCAGTTCTCTAGAATGTAAGCTGGGCTGTACATTTTCATTTGGTTTGGTAACTTTTCTCTTTTGAGTCACTGAATTTGACCAGGCTAATGTCATCTGAGTTTTGTTTCATTCATGTTTGAGAGGATTAAAAATTCTGTAATATGGTACTTCATTTATGTCCCTCTTTACACAAGTGGCTGTAAATCCACTGACAGCAAAACTTCACCTGCAGCTGTCACACCAAAATATATTCTTAACTCTCCACTGCATTTTGTCTCCTCTGCCATAATTGCAGTGACTGGGAACTTAGAGAGATGTAAAACTGGCCCAATGAAATAGTTAACGGAGAGTCTTTTCTTTAGAGGATTAATAAATAAGCCAATTAAGATGTGACAAGTAAAAGCATAGTAAGATTTTTAAGATGACATGGAATGGGAAATCTAAGAACATGCTGACCATGAAAAAAAGAATCTAAAAATAGGAATCTTTGAAAATTCAGTCTTTGAAAATTCTGAATTCCTTCAATGTTGAAGTTCATTTTTGCTGCACTCCTCAGACTGCTCTAGGACCTGGCATTCTCCAGCAGAGTGGGGGTTTCAGACTTATAAAAATTTACACCTGAAAGCTTTGAAGCAGTGGACAGGTACTCTGAACAATTAGATGGTAGAAAATACAGGTTCCAATGCAGGCAGAATCTTCTACTTAATAGAAGATTAAATACAATTAGAAAAAGTGTTAATCTATACATTTAATATATTCCACATCTCAGGCTGGACACGAGGTATTTTAAATGTGATCATCTCTGTAGAAATTATGCCAGTTGGACTAATAAGGGAAGAAAACCAGAATTGTCTTTAATTACTGCACTCTTGATAGCAGTAACTGCTCAGAAAGGACTTGAGCCACGCAGTTCAAAACAACTCCTGGAAGAGCATTGTATCTGGAATGTACCATGGTCTGCAGTGGCGATATTCATTCTTAACAATTTTATGGAGTAATCCATCTATTATTTGTGGAGCTAACAGGGAACAGACCTCAGCCCAGTAGACAAGCATTGCAAGCCCTTCGGGAAACAAAGTAATCCCGTACAACTATGTGAGATTTGGTGTTCCCCACACCTGCTCCTTTGGCTGCAACTGAAAGAATTTTTTGTTAATTTTAGTTTCTTTAAAGTTAAAAATAAAAAAAAAAGGGCAACCAAAAAAACCCAACCAGACTTAAAAAAACATTGGTTCAACAAATCCCATCTGGACTCAATGCCTGCAATTGGGAATGATAGAAATGCAAATCCAAGAAGGAATGACATAGTGGAAATTTAGTATAACCTAATATATTAGTACAGATAATTTATAGATTTTTAGAAGACAACAGAGAGAACAGCCAAGTGTTGAGGGTTTTTTTAACCATGTAAGAAAAAAAAAAAAATACTCCAAATCTGTGACTTGCACAAAATCAAAACTAAACTGTTGTAAGAGTTTAGATTTTTCATTTAAGGCAGGAAAGAATTCAAATTTCATTTCAAAGTTATCTAAAGCTTTTCGGTGTAGTCAGCATTGCACCACTCAGCCAGCTGAACCAGCCCAGGCTTTATGGACTTCACAGACCTGTCAGCTACAAAGCATCATAGTTCTGAGATAATGTCCAAAGTAACAAAAATGTCTTTTAATGTAAAAATTCATCTAAACAAGCTGTATTCTAGAAGCAGTGCATTTCTAAAATAAGCAACATTTAACAATCCCAGTGCTAACTGGTACGACTCCTTCCAGATGAAATACCATAATGGCCTTGCAGTCCTTCAAGATGATGAAGTTTTCCAATGTAGCCAACAGTCTTACAGTCTGTAAACTCAGTTAAATCCTCTCCAGCCTTTGTCTGCTCTGTCAGCCAGTGCACAGCCACTCTAAAGAAGGGTTTGCTCCTCCTTCACATTACCAAAATTCTTTGTATATTTGCTTTTTCTCCATGCCCAGAGAAGTAACAGGTGGTGCTCGGTGTTTGATACTGGGTTTCATGGGAGATGTCTACGTATCTATCACTGCAATGGTCTTTATCAAGTCAAGCTGCTTTTTAATGCTTCACGGTTGTTGATCTCCATTCTGGCTCCCAGCTAGACATTCTTCAAATTCTCCAGCTCTTACTCCAATGCTGTCATACTTGGTGCTTGGTTTCGCTCAATACCTCAATTCTTGCTCTTCCATTTCAGCTGTTAACCCCTACTTCTTCCCTGAAAAGCTTTCTCTGTACAAAATACAGGTGCTTCCCAGAATGAGACATCCCTGTGTTCTCATTTTTTTCCCCAGGTATTTCAAGTACATTAAATATAACCATTTCAGCTTCAGAAAGTCTCAAATTCTTATTTCATCAACGAGCAAATTTACCTGATGTACTGATGTATTTATTAATGCAGCCATTTCACTTTGTGAAATGGTACAACACAGCTCCTATTTTTGAGAAATGCCATCATGGTCAGTGTGTTTTCTGCACAGTCTATAAATACCCATATTGTCAACTAATGTCACCCTATTACCAAGCAAATTTTCAGCAATCTAAGTCCTTGTTCCATGAGGTAGTAGTTAGCAGACAATTATGAAGCAGAAGAGGTTTGTAGAGGGGAAATTTCCCCTCCTCCAAGTGTTCTGAGAGCCAGCTGTCCCTGCCATCCCTCTCCACAGCCTTCAAGGCTTTGAAGCTGTCCTGTTCTGAACCTGAGACTCCATGAGTTCATTTCCTGTGTAGCAGGCTAGCTCGGGAACCGCAACTCCTGTGACAGGGAGTTTCCAGATGTCACCATGCCAGCACCACGGCTCATGTACAGATGGGCACTGGCAACCAGTGTTGCCAAGCTGGCACAAGAACCAACCCACCAAAGACAGCTGTGGGGTGAGAGAGCTGGGAAAGCCTGCAAAGGATGGGAAAAACCAACCTCTTCAGACCCTCAGAAGCAGATTTCCTTTGCTTTTCAGGTAAAGTTACTTCTTCTGGCACAGAGAACAAACAACAGCAGACCATTTCCAGAAATCATTTGCAGGGCTTCAACTACAGAAATCAATGGTAGTGCTTTAACTACGAAGTCTTTTCAAAGTCAAAATTTACAATAGATATAATCAGACTAGGGACAGAAGCAACAACAAGGAGCTCTGACTTCTCTTCCAGAAGTTTTGTATAATTCTAAAGTTTCAATTAGAAAAAAAAGAGGAAAAAAGCATATCTATGTCGGGAAAATGGAAGAAAATATATTGAAGTCTGAAAAAGCTTCAAATACTCTGAGTTTTGGAATGAGATACAGCTAGAATCAGAAATTATTGGAACCATTCTACTTCAAGAAAAAATATGCATAGTTCTGGAAAGTAGGTGTATACCTCAGCAGAGTTTAAGAGCCCAGAAAGCTGTTAAAGAACCTCAAACATTGCTTACAACTGCCACACTGTCATTGCACTAAATCTTATTTACACAACTTACTGACTTTCCATTACCATATGAAAGACTTTAAAGTTTTTGTAATTGCAAATATTCTGATCCAAAATAGCTCTAATGTGCTTACACAGGATAGGAAAAAATTAAAATACGGCTCTTTCTGGGTGTAAGAAGAGTTACTTGCATTGACAGTTCCACAGTTTTTTACTTCATTACGCTGTGGGACTAACACTGAAATTACTACAGTTGTAAAGGGACACAAAAGCAACACTTTAAGCTACAGCCCCAGCAATACCTACCAGCACCCTGGCTATATAAATGTTACGTAAGAGCTTAAGAAACCGCTCCACCATTTTCTTAGAATCAGACTATTTGTTTTCTGTCCAAATTTAAAAACTATGTTTGAGCACAGTAACACAATAATAAGAATTGTTACTAATATTAGCATTTTTCTTCCAATTTTAATAGGAGCACTAATATAATCTCCCTCTACAGTACATTAAATAAGGCAAAGAATCAGTGAGACCGTCAGGACACATCAGGCAGGGTACACACTGGCAGTCACACCTATTTGATAAACACACAGCATTTTTGCACTTGGCTACAGAAAACACAGCAAAGCACTTTTACACTATCAGTCCAAAATAATTTTCTTCGAAAAATTAACATGGGAGTTGTTTGGTTCCCCCACCCTCCCCCCGCTTCATTTCCCAAGCTTGAGTGGGTTTAAAGTCTCCCATTCGCTGAGCCGTGCTCTGAAGGTCAGTGATAAACCTCGTACAGCACTTTTATCACAGCGTATCTACCCCAAGAGCCGGATCTCGAGTCGGAGCGGGGGGGAGAAGTTTGCTTTCTCACCAGGCTCTTCAGCGCTGGCAGGGTTCTGCGCTGAACTCTCCGGCATTTCTACGCAGCTGAAAGGCTTCTCACAATCCCAGGAGCCCACTTACATTACAAAGTAGCATTGCAGTGCAAATAGCGCAGAGTTAAATCTCCATCCCCGCGCTTTCTGAAGGCACGGCTAGGTCCGAAGCGACCCAACGGGACGCAGCTCTGGCCACTCACCAGCCGCACATCAGGGCAGATGGTCAGGACGGAGGCGGCAGCCCGGTCTCGATGCAGGTATCCCCCGGCTCCGAGCCCGCTGTCTGCGCAGCCGGAGCCGCTGCTCCGCTCGCCCCAACACTGGCCCCGAGCGGGGAGCGCCGGCAGCCAGGGCCGCCCCTCCCCGCGGCAGGTCCGGGCTCTGGCAGCGCCTGGCGGCTCCTCCCTGCTCCTGCTGCTGCCGCGGGAGCCCCGGGCCGCTCCCCGCCCTCGGTGCCGGCCCCCTCGGATCCGGTTCGGACGCGGTGCCGAGCCGAGCACTGCCGCCTCACCTGCCCGCGCCCACCGGGGCTGCGCAGACAGCGGGCTCCGCGCCAGCCTCTCCACATGGAGAACACGAGTGGCACTGCCTTGGCACCGGCTGCCGCAAAGGGAAAGAGCCGAGGAAGGCGGGAGACTGAAAACAGCTCCGGGGCTCATCTAGAGTGCCTTTCAAACTCGCTTCAGCCCTCATTAGCTCCTAGCAAGGGCTTCTTTCCCCCCAAGCACCAAGCTCTTACTTCATCCTTTAGTTGTCAGGTCAAATATTGGTGTGTGGCTACAAATCTCCAACAGGTCTCCAGCAACAGAATACCTACTGGGATTTAAGGGCCTTCACCCCACCAGATTTTATGATATTTGTACCTAAAAAAGCTTCCCCCACAGAGGAGTACTTGAGAACCTGCAGTTCATCTCCACATACATCTCAGATCACAATTCTTTATAAGACTTTATAAATACAAACATAATTATTACAGACTATTACTGCAAAAAAACTGAAAACTTCATGGTTCACAACTCAAAATGAAAAAAATAGAGATTACCAAAGTCTGGAGATAGTTAAAACCTCAGTTCTAGGTATTAACGTGGGGAACATGGTACTCACTCACTTAGCAGAGGTGTTCTATGAGCTTAAAATCCTACCAGAGGAAATGCTACAAACAGGTCTCAGTATGTGGTTTACTAGGATATTACGTTCAAACTAACTACAAAAGCCCATAGGCTCACAAGCCTTGTGTTTTGGGAGCTGACTCCTGGTTTTTCCTCAGCTCTGGATATCTCAGATACAAAACTCAGAACTGGTATCATCCTGGGGCAGATCTTGTGAATCAGTCTCTGTAAATCCAAAGTAGATCACAATTCACAGGCATCTGATTAGCTTTCAGAAGTGCTCTCCTTACTCTCTATTGAAATATGAGAGTTCTCATTTCAGGGTCAAGTTGAACTAGTTGGAGCAAAATGAATTGCTCATCTATAAACACCTTTACTCTTTGTAAAGCAAAAGATTTAACCAAAGGAAACACTGAAGCGCAATTTTCCTTAGTGTGACCTTAGAATTATGCATTACAATTGTGATACAAGTCAGCTTGTATCACACAAGGCAGCTTTTCCTGCTAATTGGATCTGGTCTTTAACACATGGTGAAAAACTGTGCTGCTTCCCCACTTCTAAGGGGAAACTTTTTTTGTTAAACCTGTCTTCCTGGACTTTCTCACTGAGCTTAAACTGGGAAATTTCACTGGCATCAACTACCATCTCCACCTCCCCCACAACATCAGTATCCCATCTAGAACATAATTTTTCTAACATTAATGAATCCTCTGACAGAAAACCTGCTTTCTATCCAAGGTAGAACCATTCAGCGTTAACGATCGAGGACAGATTTTATGTCAGAAATGTATTTTGCTCAAATCTATTTATTAAGCAAAACAGCACTATTACAAAGCAGGCAGCTCAACCATAATTCAAAATGAAAGTAGGATGGCAATACAGTATTCACTTTCTGAATATCTGAAACACATAATATAGCCTGGAAGCACCAGAAGAATAATCTCAAAGTTACTTTTCCAAAGTCACACAACTCCATGCATTTTTGAAAGACATATCTACTAATAAAAGTATTTCTGAAATGTGTCAGTATTACTGTGTATCAGTTCACTGCAGATACTGTGTCCCTTGTATTTGCTAATCACCTCAAAGAAATGACAAGAGGCACATACTATTTGCTCACCACTTTTATATCAAGGAGGAAAGGGACTACATAAATCTAAAGGATTACAGTCTATTAAGACTCTTGAGATTATATGTACTGCAGAAAATAGTGTTAGTTTCTAAGCACATAAATTTAATGCAGATACTTTGTTCCCAAGGGTGATAGTAAAACAAATGTATAATGTATGTTCAGAGATATGCTTAATAAAAGTATTTGTCCAAATGGGATTTAAATAGTGTATAATATATTAGAATTACAGCCTTGTAGTAGACCATTGCCCTTACAGTATCTGAAAACCAAACTCAAAAAGGTGCTGAAAAACCTTTTCCCCATGCTACGCTTAGGCCCTGCAGAGCCTTGGTTGCCTTGGGTCCCCCAACATATTCCTGGTTTGGACATTTCCATCATCCACCCTTTAACATCCCCCTCTGCATCACTTCTAATGTTGCTACTTATCTTGCCATTCATCTTCAGCAATGGCAGACAAATGCTGACTTCTTTATTCGCAAGTGATTAAAAATACAACTAAGCCCTACAGCATATGGAATGCAGGTCCAGTGAAAAAGAATGGAAGAACTTAGAATGATTCAAGGCAGACCAGGAATGTCAGATTTGATCTGTGGAAGCCTCGAGAGGATAAATGAGTTTATCCTATAAACTGTGCTATTCACTGCCTGGAAATGCATCTATGCAGGGAATCTGGAGGACATCTGCACTACTAATTCAGCCTTGGTTTAATTCAAAATGATCCTCAATGTATCAGGAAGTTCTGTCCATAGGTATACGGATCTGCCAATACATTTTACAAGTACTTTGATTGTTCAGGCAAAGAAAAACTCTTTAACTTAGAAAAAGCATCTCTTATGATAACTTTTTTTCTATCATAAGTTGTGTTTTTTTAATTGAGATTTTAAAATAACATTTTTCACAGTATACTTCATGAATAAAATCAAGTAGTAGTTCCCAGATTTATGTATACAATTCTTCAGAAAAAGATAATGAAGATAACCATGGTAGAGACTCAAAGGAGCTATAGTCTGTGCAAGAAAATGAGCCTAAAAAACTGAAGCTTGTATTTACAAAGCAGGACAGAGTGTTGAAATGCATGAAGTTTTCTCTCTTCAAACAAGATACAAAGAGCTGCAGTACTTGGCCATGACCATTCCATAGCCTCTCCTAGACTGAAGACATCAGGCAATGCCACTGAGTGCCAGCCACTTGTCTGACCTCCGTCTGCCCACGATCAAGAGCCATGACTAAGATGCTACCCTTGCATCACAGGAAGTGCAGCTAAATCTTGAACCTTTTCCTGGCTGGATGCCCTCACCTGTCTTAATATGACGTTAATTACAGGTTCTTCTTGTCACAGTGTCACTCTTCCAAAGAGAGATCCAGAATACGCTGAAAGACTTTGAACATTGCATGTTAATAAGAAAGCCAGTGGAAGTCTTGGGTGTTCTGGGGTCAAATGGGTGGTGAAGGACTCAGCAAGTGCTCAGGAAAAAAGTACAGAGGCTTCAAAAATCTTTGAAAGCCAGACAGAGGGCACAAGAGGTGCTGTAGAAATTCTGATGAACTGCTAATGAACTGGGGAGAATAAGGGTATATGGAATAAAAGAACCAATTAGAGTTTAAAATGACAAAATGAGTTCTGCACGTGGCACATGTACTCTGCACATATTTTATTACAGCTACATTGAATTTTTATTACAATTCCTATCCACCTCCAGAATTTCCTGGCTGGTGGGTTTTTTTTATTTCTTGGATGCAAAAGTCTCTGTTGCCTTTTAGATGCCATAGCACAGTACTCACAGTAGGCAATTTACCAAATGCCTTTTAAAATAAACAACATAGCAGGAAAAATATTGTTTGGTAGGAACCAACCATTCATTTACTACTTTCATACTGAAGTATATTTTTGTGCAATGCTTGAGGTAATACAAACGTAACAGAACGTTACTCAGAGGCACACAGGGCACAGACCAGGAACTTCGAGCTTCTAGCAGCACTTAGGACATGCCAGCACTGCACTGAGAATTGGACTGAGTCAGCTTGATCCATCAGAGATTACAAGGTCATTACTGCCACTGATCCTCACCCCTGACAACCTGCAGAGATCCAAGAGCCTACACGGTGTTACCAAGTGTTCTTGGGTCCAGAAATATGAGGCACAGACACAAAATGACTTGAGACTGCAGACATGCCAATGTGAGCTGTCTGCTCCTAAGCATAAACTGAACCTGAGAAGAGAATGCCTGTGTCCATAAGGAAATGAAGCCAGAAACTCTAAAAATTGGCATTTGGAAGCCTCTGAACATTGGAGTTAACTGACAATCTCTGTTATCTATCCAAAGAAGAAAGAGAATATTGCAAAATATAAAAACAAAAGTAGCCAGAAACTAAAATCTGGCACTTTAATCTGTAGGTATATATATTTGATATACAGGATGAAGAAAATGCAGTGATTGAAATTCAAAGTATTAAAATCTGCATCCTCTTACACTGGTATTCTTCTATACAGTTTTTTCTTCTCCTTGAAGTGTACAAGACAGACCTTCTTATAATTACAGGTCATAATATAAGCAAAACTGATTCAGTATCATCATATCCCTAAGCAGAAGCCTTAAGTACACTTACAGACTCCTCTACTTACAGACTGCTGCCTCCACAAAGATGAAATATTGTCTGATCAATAGAGGACATGAAGTACATTGACGGTCCTTCTCCAGCTTTCCATTCTTTTTTTAATATGCTGGAAACTGGACATTTAAGGCCACATCAGCTTAAATAACACAAAATCAAAGCACAGAAATAAATTTCTGGGGCAAAGAGGATCTTTCATTATTCACAAAGTGCCTAGAACAATGTCCTCTCAGTCCCTAGTGTAATGAAAAAGTTAGTTCAATATGAATCTGCAAACAAATACTGTGGAAATTTAAGGCACCGGGAATATTTCTCTATCTGCTCTGGGGTGCACTGGCCCCCATGGGGAGCACTGACTTCGACCCTCATTCATGGAGAAAGATTCCTAGACTTCAAGACAGACTACAATCCACAAAAGTGTGAAACAGATTATAGAGAGTAATGTAGGTGTATCACTTGGTGAGAAATTTAGGTTTTGGGCTTTTTAGTATGTTGTGGATGGAGGCAAGATGGAGGGCACAGGGTGTCGTCCTGCGTTTCTTCTTCATGCTGCTTCTTCCTTCTTCTTCTTGGATTTGGGTGGCATTTTCTAATTGGGCAGAAAAGTCCGCATTGTGGCCTCTTTGGGATCAGTTATTGGGTTAAAAGGGAAAGTAATCTAGGTGTCAGTTCTTAATTGGACAGTTTAGTCTTAAAAGACCTTCTAACAAGAGATAGTTGGCCATTTTGTGCCTTCTAATGAAAAGCTGCTGAACTCACAGTAATGAGACTGTTTTACAGATATGAAATAATAAACACTTGAGTCCAAACATGAACTACCATCTCAAGTGCCTTCAATCCAGACCCAGAGAAAGTGACAACTGGGATCCCCAAAAAACAGAGCCTGATTCTAAACTATTTCCTTTATTGATTTTTGGCCTTTATTGATTTTTTAAAAAAGCTCTCAAAGTATCATAATGACATTTTACAGCCTTGCCTCTTCTCCCAACTGAAACAAGTCACTGTCAGCATTTCCCTAACTTTCTTTCATTGAGCTTCTGAGATTTTTAAATGTGAAGGCTGAGTTTTATGACATATAAGACTGTCTTGTTTTATCTACTTACAGAACAAAAATACTAATGTAGATTTAATGACTTTTTTTTTGGTGGACATCTAACAGACATAAACCTTTTATTTTTCATGTTTCCAAATGACATGTACTCTGAACTGAAATGCGTATCTGAGGTTCCACAGTAACTCAAGTCCCACATCACACAATAAGCTTTGGAAAGCTATTAAGTCTTAAAATTCCCCACATTGGATGAAACTATTTATATTTCTAAAAAAACCCTGAAAGTTGTGTATTAACCATGAAAACCAGAAGAAAACATTAGATTTAATACTCTGCAAAAAAGCTTTAATATGGAAAATTTATGAGACAGTTTTATTAGCATCTCAAATAGTTTTCAAATACTAATACAAAGAAAACTTGTTAAAAAACCAAATAAATCTGGAAGCAGAATTGAGCATCTATACTTTTTGATTTATCTACAGCTTACAATATTTTGAAGGAACTTTTAATAGCTTGTCTTCAGCTGTAAAAGTTTCATTCTCTAAACAGAGTGCTCCAATAATAAGTTACATTAAAATGCAGCTGCATAAACATGTTTACACATGGTTATATTTTCTCATTCACATTCCCTTCTCACAGGTGTACCTTTTCCACTATGAAGTAAGTAAACTTAAATGTATCTTATGTACGTGCACACATATATAATGTCACTTGTAAAACAGTCCAGACTGACCAGGGGGAAAAACTAACAGAATGCTTTATCTGAGTATAAAATAAACAAGTGACATAAAAAGCAGTAATTCTACCACTTGTACAACACCAGCATTGAAATTACAACCACTAGCCTGATGGCAGTGAAAGCGACTATTGCAGTGTAATTTTTTTTCCTAGACAGGAGAAATGTATTTTACTAATACTGTTTTAATAACCACCGCATTAACATGTCTGTAATCAAAGAAGTAATAAAGAACTGTATTTCTCCCATCATTTGGAGAAATTCATATAGCAACAGTCTAGAAACCACAAGTACCACTATTTCCATTTCACTTAGGGAAGCGAAGGAAATGTCACTTTTTTCAGATTCATATTCTTAGTTCAGGAAACAGCAAAGTCTTGCAATGTATGGGATTCTTTCAAAATATATAAATTATTTTTAAGATAGGGACAAGTATTTTGAAATTAATTTAGGGAAACTAAAAAGGTAAAATCCATATTTAACATAACTGTGTAAGTATTGCCATATAATGCCTATGCAATATTAACATCTGTGGGCAAAATAAACTCTTATGTTGCAGATATCAGAAAACTATTCATTTTGCTATTCATTCACTTAGCTAAGTAGAAGGTTCTTGCTATTCATTTAAGAGTAAACTGGGTAACAATGGCAATTCTGAAACACTTCTAGAACATTTCTTGTACCTATTGCACATTCAGCTTATTGCCTTCAGCTTAGCCTAGCTCCCTTGGCTTAGTAAAACTAATGGGAGAGGAAATCCCTACCAGCATTTTTGCTCTAAAGATTTTCAAAATTTGCTGCCTAAACCTTCAAACAATACATGAAAGAGCTCCCCCTCCTTTTGTGCTCAACCAACATCACACCTTCACCTTTCTTCACCAGAAAAGTGGAATAAGCACCAGAGCTAATATTTTTTTTCTCCCAGAAAAAAAGAGAGATCTAAGTGTTTGAAGTAAACAAGCATTGCTAGAGCCCAGAGAGGACCTTTTATTTGAAGTGAGCTTTATTGACACACTAACAAAGGCCTGACAAACAAGGCAGGAGAAAATGGTATTTGAGCACAACCTCAATGTTTGCCCACCAGGCTGCTTGCCTGCCACAGGCTTACCCAAACACAGCCCTTGCAATGTGAAGTCAATCTTTTCTGGCTGTCTCCTAGCAAACAGATGTGAGCCTGGGAATTCTTCATACATTCAGATAAATCAAGAACCAGACTGTTCAGAGCCTCAGCCTCCGTGGCTTTAGAAGGAGATGTCAGATTTCTGCAGAAGCCTGTGATTTCACACTACTTTGACTAAAATACAGTTATTGACAATCATGTAAGTCACATAACTTCCAAAACTCTTCACCAAGCTTGATATGCTTCCGTTTCATCTGCTATCTATGGGAAAAACCATGAGACAAGTCTAAACTACAAAACACCTATGTAACATTTCCCTATGGATTTTTCTATGCTATCTCTATTCCTTTTGTATTATGCCCAAAGGTTCTGAGGTGTCTTCTCAAAAAACTGATCTGGCGTTTTCTACTGTGCACAGGTTCCCTGGAGCCATGCAGTTCTGACTGTACAGTACAAAACTTGTGTTGTCAGTACAAAACTGCAATTGCAAACCTTTCTGATCAATGCTTGACTCAAAAAATCTTTTAGAAAAGCACACGGTACAGAAACACTGCATTACAGTTGTAATACAAACCCAGATAAATTGCTTCTCTGCATGAGATCCATTTAACAGACCAGATTTTTATGCAGAAGATGACCCAGTATTGACCAAAATATCTAAGGCAAGGTACTTGAGTGCTTTTCAAGCTTAAGGGTACCTCTTGAGATTTACATTCAATAAATACAGCTGTATATCTACTTAAAGATGGAATTCAAGAGAAGACTTTGACTAGATTACTTTATATATTCTGTGATGTATGTAGAAATTCAGACAATACTGATTTTACCATTTTACTGAATTCCTATACAGGCTTCACATGCTCAGTTTCTAGGAATTTCATTATAATAGGATTTGGTTCTCTACTGGTTGTATGAACTCTAGTATCAGGTTAACTCTCTGCACACAAGAATTAAGCAATCTAAAGAGGATCAGCTGCTGAAATGTATTTAGGAGTACAGGATGTTTCCATACCCAGGATTTGAGGATCAGGACTCAAAAGCAGCAAGACTGATAGCAGTCTGCAAAGGCAGCCAGGCTATGAGAATTGAGAGAACACTACTCAGTGTTGGCCATTAGGGACTACAACTGCGCAGTTGTTGGTTGTTTTTTTTTAATATCCTGGCAAAGAGGAGTGCCTGGCTATATGCCAGCAGTACCAGAGCTGTACAAAATTAACACCAACAAAGCACCTCCATATCAGACATGGAGACAAGCAAACAGCAGCTGTTGAAGATTCCTGGCAGCCCTAGGCAGCAGCAGCTGCACAGCCATTCCATGCCTCCAAGGGAAGTTTGGTCCCTCTGCAATTCCCTCCCTTCCATCTCCCTCAATTGCATCATGTACTTGTTCCAGGGCATGGGCACTGGCAATTCGAATGAACCTCAGAAATCTGTTTACTACCAAGCCATTGAACCTTTATAGCAAGTATTCAGATATTAAACCCTGAATATTCTTTTTATAATTTTAAATCTTACTTCACAGAACAGCCTTGTTTAGTCTACAGATTTAACAATCACCAGCAGATATCATTTTAAAGAGCAATGCATGCAAAATATACTGACCTTCCCAGCAAGAGCTCACAGGTCAGCTATAAAAAAAAAAAAAATACCAGCCTCAGTAAGGTTGCTCCATTTGTCAGAAGATATTAATCTTTGCATATGCCCTTTCCAAAACAAGTAAAGTATAAATCTACCAGCAAAAAAATCTTTCTCAAAGAGTTTGCTTTAGAAACAAAGCCAAAAATAATCTAACCTTGAGGGAATCATCCCTTTGGAATTTGCATGACTTGTTCATACTCGTATGACACATCCATGTTTTTCCTCACAGTGGACAAAAAAAACGATCACATGGATCTGGTCACAGTACTCAAAGGCACACAGAGTTATTGCTAGGCATTAGTAGAGATTGTAACACCAGCCAGCGTTCCTTCCACCTTTCCAGTACAGCTCAGTGTCAGCTGCCAGGCAGGACCAACACTTGGTGCACATTGAGTGACCCTGAGCTCCTTGGTTACTGGCACATTATAAACCAGGGGTGAGAGTAAACTGCTCACACATATCGAGGGGAAGGGGGCTGGGAAGAAGGGAGGGAAAGGAACCTGGAACGCTTACCCAGGGTCAGAGGACAAAGAATTTCAGAGCCAGGTGGCAATTTTAAGAGGGAAGTGCCTATCATGCAAACATGTGCTCAATCATGTTCATCCACACACTTCCTCTTCAGAGATTGGTTTTAATCCCAATAAATTTTCTAAATTCAACTCCCCACATACTTGCACAAGCTTGTTTGCTGGCATAAGGATGGTTGCTACAGCAGGCAAGGATAACCCGATGGAGGCAATGCATTTCTTTCAGTGGCACTGATGATTTAGGTTCACTTAGGAGAACCCAAGCATAAAATGTGTATATTAGAGTACAAACTGCAAAAGCAATAGCCTTTACAGGACTAAAGACAAACTTTTTAAAAATGCTTAAGGAAAAGCATGCAGTACATAGAATATAACTAAAAGGCAGAAATGCAAATCACAGGGATAAGCACAATCTCCGCCTCTAATTTTTCTTACAAAAAGTTATTGCTGAACTAGTTTTGAATTCCCACAAAATAACAAAGCAGAAACAAAGGGCCATGTTCAAACACTGACAACTCCAGTTGCAAAACTGCAACTCCAGTTCCCTACATACAGGACTTTCTTTCATTAGGACAAGATGGAAAACAAGTCAGTGATTAGCATTTTAATTCAATACTAAAACATAGTGGGGTACAATTGGTAAAGGCACTGATGGGCATTTTCCCAGGTTCCTTGTTGAATGACTGCACTTTTTCTTTCAGAAAAAAGAAGTTAACAGTTCAACAACATCATCATCTGCTATGACTTTCCTCTCAAGTGCTGCAGTACTAAGCTCCTTGCATGGCCACTGTAAACACTAAGCAGGAGCATGATGCTCTTCAGATCATCAGAGTATGACTGAGAGCAGTCAGGCTTCTTGTGCACAGAACACACCCCAAAGACTCCATTGCCATCAGAAGCTAGTTTTCATGTAAACATGTGAGTGACAGCAGATAAAGCTGTATTCCATTAAAACGGCAGCAGTGAAACCTTCAGAAGGAGGTCATTCAAGGAAAACTCTGCTGCACATTACTGATTCTGCACAGTACTTCACAAAAGCCTCATAACTGCAAAAATAAAAGCACAGATTCTGTTCTATTTCTTATGCTCACTCCTCCTTATATTTAAAGGTGGAAAGAAATATTTCCCTCAGGAAAGGGTGGCCCAGTTCATAATTTCTGGATTAAATCCATTACTGTTAGCTGCAGAATGAAATTATTAGTGACAGGTTCACCGAATTACCTCTTTACAGAGGTCACTGGAGCTTCCTAGAAACCTAAAACTGCCCCTGTAAATTTAGCTAATAACAACTGAGTTTTTGAAAGCAACTAAATTATAAGTAAACATAATAAAGAACCTGCTTTAATACCCTAATCTAGTCATGCACTGTAGTACAATACATTTTCGTTTCTTCACTTTGAAGTTAGAAACTGAGAAATAGAAGAGTTTTGACATGCATCACTATTACATCAACATTTTATATCCACAGATGTGGATGTAGACTTTCTGTTGATTTTAAATATGCTTATATCTCTTTGAACTATAACACAAATCAAGAATGATTTTTCTGGCAAGCACACAAACCATAGCTTGGTTAGCACATTTAAAATAAGATTATGCAGAGGTTTAAAATAGGATTAAAAAAAACTTTTGTCACATACAATTCTATTATGAAATGAATCAATTTTGCAATATTAAGAATCTGAAAAAAATAAAAAGAAACCACATGTACAAAAACGTTACTTTCATTCTATGCTTACTACCACCATTTTGAAGTTTTGCTCAATTATTGATGAAGCACCTTAGACAGAAATTGTTCAATTCACCACTTTATAGGTTACACTTAGTTATGCTTAATCTTCTAAGACAGTTCATAAACTCTGTATACCATTTCATGTAAAGTACATACAGAGTTCTCAAAGTCCAGCCTGCGTTTTCCCCTTCTAAGGAAGTGACCTCACCACCAGATTATAAAGTCCTGTTTCTCTTACTAGTGCTCTCTGTTGCTCTGGTCCCATAAATTTTGCATTCCTAGGAGTACAAAGGATGCCTTTCATCCCAATCCAGTAAACAGCTGAGGAGTGAAGAGTCCACTACTTGGTGAGAAACCTCAGCTTGAAATCCTTCAGCAGGATTTCAGCATTAAATCCAAGACTTCCCTATCTCAGGGTTATCACACAGCTGCCCAGAAATTATATCCCAGCTTTGCAGGACATGTGCAGACATTGGTGTGGTGCTGGGACACTGGGGCGCTGGCAGGAGCAGCACTGGGCACAGGTGTGCTCCCCAGCACACCCAGTTTGCCTGGCTGCTAGGACCACAGAGGGACTGGATGTCACATTTGCTTACACCAACCTCTCCACTCCTCCCACAAGCAGTGAGAGTCTTCATCCCCACTGTCCCTCTGAACTTCTGATCTACTTTGTCAGAGGTTACTTCAAGAACTCCCAGAAGTAATGTCATTCCAATCTAGCCAAATCCATTCTGAAATGTCTGTTTTTACACAGTGTAAAACAAACACTTGGAATTCTACTGGTTCATAAGGAATTGATAGGTAAAATGGGGTTATAACTGAATTACTGGGGAAGAAATGGAAAACTCCATGAAATAGTCCTCGTAAGTCTTACACCAAATGAGGGTCACCTGTCACAACTGAGCCCTGTTTATTAGTATTAAACGGAAATCTAACAGATTTCTTATAGTCTCACAAGCCTTAAATAGATTTAAAATGTGCTCTGTTGTGATTTATTTTACCAGTAGAACACTGTTATGCAAAGATCATCGAATCCCACTGACCCTGGTCAAGAGTTCCGTGGAACTATTACCAAAATTCCACAGTTGCCAGAGACCTTGAATTTGAAGCAGACTGATACTAATTTGCAATTAAGAGACTAACTTACCATAGAGTGCAGGTTTCTTGGTCTAAATTCAGTTTATAAGAACTCAGTTCTCTTTGCAATTCCTTTTTTCTGCTTACTATTCTAAGGGGTTTTGTTTTAATAACTAATATATCTCATGGAACAACTAGACATAGCCATAGAAGATAAAGATGCAAAAGGCTGGAAAAAGAGCTTGATTAATCAACTCTAAGATTCAATATCACCTTTTGTATAGGACATACCTGATTCTGAACAAGGAAGGCAAATATGCTCTGTGCTGCACTAGTCTCTATATCTTTGTGGTAGACAGCAAGACTGTACTATTCTACTTCCTCTTGGCACTGGGCGACTAAATTGAAAAAAAATACATTCTCCAGTGTCTAGGCTGGGCAAATGACCTGACAGGAATAAGAATTTCTTTGAATTGTTCTAATTCAGAATCTGCAAAATACTCTCAATATTCAGAATTTGCAAAATACTATGATTAAGAATAAGCCAAGAAAGGACAGGCATTTAAATATTGAAGTGTTTCTTATCCTGCTAAAGAAACTTAGAGATAACAGTATTAATTAAAGTAGGTAACCAAAATGATGAGAAAGTCTGCAAGGAAACTGAGCCACTGAAGTCTTGGAGTGGTCTAAACTATCTCCAAATATTATTTTATATTGTATTTCAGGAGTCTAGGTCCTCTTGCAGAGCAACTTCTCCTAGCCTTCAGACATTAGGTGATCTAAAATTCAACAAACTCTGTCAGGGGCTGTGCTGAATTTTCTGCCATGTGGAAACCGTAAAAATCAAAATTATAGGAAGGGACATGAAAAAATATTATTAAAACACAACAGTGATGGTAAACCTTGACAACTTTCCAACAGAACTGACTGGAAACCTACCTTTTCTGAAGACCTATACAACCTGAAGCAAGCCAAGTGAGAGCTAAGAGCCCTGAGGCATCAGATAAAGCTACCCAAGCAGTCTTCTATCTGTGGATGTTAAACTCTATTTCCTTCTACAATGAAATACAGTTTGTTTTTTTTTATTTTAGCTTTTAAATTGGATGAAAAATATAAATCTAATTTCAAAATACGTAAGTTCTTTCCAAAAGTATAGTTCTCTTTATCCAGCCAACTCTATATAGTATCTTTCTGAAAAACACAGCTCAAAATTAAGTTAAAGGATTATTTGAAGTCGTCTTGCATAAATACAAGTCAAGTATCAGTTTAAGTTACTATAACGGTCTTTATATAGGCTCATAAGTCACATAGCAAATTCTGGCAGAAACAGACTTCAGTCTTTGGACACATTCAGGTATTTGAACATGGTGCCAAAAATCTCCCAAAGATAAGTGAAACACACCAGGAAAACTGGTTTTAATATCCAAAGAGTTACTCAAGCTCAATTGAATTTATCAAGATAAAGAATACATTTTTCTTGCTATGCAGAGAACAGATGAATCTTTCTGCTCAATATTGAACAGCTGTTGAAAACAACAGATGCTGAAAACTCTCTAAGAGATTCTACAAAAACTCTTTTTATAGAGCAAATTACTTTGCAACCTAAACACCAGAGCTTCTATAATGAAATCAATTTCTATGCCATGGCCTTAATTTCAGTTTACTGCATATATTCATTCAACCTACAGCCCCTGAGCTTTATATTAAAGAAGTTCTCATACCAGCAGCTGTCTTCCATAAAGAGCCTCATTCCCTTAACAGTGCTAGTATTTGCTCAGTGAAATATTAGCCTCTGCAACATGTCAGAAAGGGACTGAACAGCAACACACTCTGGTCTGACAAAAACAAAACAAAACAAAACAAAAAAAATACAACAAAAAACCTAAATAAGAACAAAAAGACATACTTTCAAAACTGGGTGTTTTATTCTACATAGAACAGTTCCTGCTGATTCTGTACTCCAAAGTTGAAAATTGTAACGTTTCACCAATTTACCAAAAAGTTTATGTTTTTTTCACCCAAGACTTAAGCCAAATGTGTCTCAGCACTGGATCCTACACTTTAATTTCCTTCTACTTCTGCTATTGTCACACCAGCACTTCTAAATATTTACCCTTCCCAGATTCCCAAAATAGAAGAAGCCAGGGCTCTTTTGTAGTGCAGATGATTTGCACAGACCCCAAGCAGTGCAGAAATTCTCACGCTTTCATGGGAGGGAACTGGATTTAGATGACACTTTGCTCCTGACAGGGGAAAGTAATCTTTAATAAATTTTAACTGAGGTGTCTTTCTAACACAGAGGGATTACGTATATCTTCCCTATGTACAATGATAAACATTAAAGGCATTAGGAAACATTCCTTAGAGAACTGCAGATGTACATTTTTCATAAAGTGTAGATATGAATAAACTGCATCTAAAGCTGGAAATGTTTAGCACTACTGAAAAATTAGTTTTCTGTATACGTCACTCAATTTATCTTCTGAAAAGTTAAACTGTCATTATAGATAAGGATTCAATAAAAGCTTAATCAAAAATGTGAAGGCAGTACTAAAAAAATGCAAGCATAAACAACATGAAAAAGAAAAATGCATTTTTATGCCTAGTGAATCTTTTGGAGTCTCCATAGGAGCAACTGAGTCCTTGGTATCAAAGAGGGAAGTCAGCTTGGTCTTTGCTGGCATCACAAATCCAGCAAAGTGACCTACAAGAGAAATGCTCCATATACTGTTTGTTTATTAAATCAACCCCATAGTGTAGAAAGTCATGCTACAGTAAATCTAATGGAGATATAAACATGTAAGATACTACAGAGTCATCTGAGACAAAAGCAGTTTTCCTATTTTTTTAAGCACACACCAAGTTATATTCTCCTACTTAACAGAAATCTGTTGCTAAGGATACACAGAAGACTGTTAAAAACTTGCTAAAGCCATTGATTGTGTCATTTTAGCTGAAGCTTTGAATAAATGTGAATAAATGTATAAATATATTATAGTATTCTTTATTTTGAAGTTGTCAAATTATGCACTCTAACTAAAGAATATCCTTCCAGAAAAATCTTTGTGAGCACTGAGCCTCTTTTGTTATCAAAGTAAACATTTCCTTGTGTCTATTCCGTCTGATAAAGTTGAATCTTGCCCCCTTATGGATGCTGAAAACTTGGGGGATAAGAATCTAAATGAAATAATTGTTTCTACATATTACAAAATTCCTTAAGAATCCATACAAGTGCATAGTAATCGACAGAGGAATGTAAAGAAACTTAAAATAAAAGTGGTTCTTGCGCAGTGGGACTCAGAACACATGGGCAAATCAAAAAAGGAGGGAAGAAAACTGAGGTTGTCCCAATCTGCTTTTCAGTCTAAGGCAGGAAAAAAACCAAGTCATCATTTTTAAAAAAACAGGACAAAAATATTTCAAAGGAATGGCTGTTATTGTCAAACCCACTTCACACAGTTCCACCAGTCTATCAAAAGCAATCTCTCCTTATACTCCTGGTACTGCCCCATTCCTCCTCACTTTACATGGACCTTTGTTTCTTTCTCATCTCCTGCTTCTGTTTTTATCTCCTCTTGTCCTGAATTTCCCTAATTACAAAGCCTTCTAAATCAGAGGAATCAGAAACTTTGATGAATAATTTCTAGAAGCAGCAGTCTAGATAGAGAGGAAGAAATCTGCCTCTGTCCTGCAGGCAATCTCCCTGTGTAGAATACCTGTCTGCATAAACACCACTTATCACTGCAAGCAATTCAGATGTGCAGGACAGTTTGAACAAATAACCAAGGAGCTGCTGTGGGCACACAGGCTCCACAGACCCCATTAAACATTTTCACCTTTTAATAATTGCAGTGACCTGTACTCTGCACTTGCATCTCACAGAACACTCAAGTGCCAGTCACCATAATGCTCCTTCATTAGGCTTTCCTTGAGTTCTCCAATTTAGGGTAAGATTATTTCCAAGGTATTTAACCCTTAAGGGAAAAAGCTGAAAAACAAAATCTGAAGTTTTATTCATAAGACTAGGGAGAAACTGTAATATTCAAAGTCTTCATTAAAATAACTTTGTTTTTACAGACTGACTTAAAAAAAATACTTCAGAAAACCCTTTCTAAAGGGTTTTAACTTAACTGGTAAGTACAATACTGTTAAATTTCAACAATTTCACATCAAGCCAGGCAACTACTTTAAATTCTCAAAAGACCACTGAACAAGCAATAGTTACTTATCATAGAAGCTCCTATCTTTAGAAAATATTAAAAACAAGCACTGGAACTTTAAACCCTTAAATAGAACTTCAGAAAATAACAGTGGATATCCACAAATTGTAGGCATGTATTTTTCTTAACCTTTTTTTTTTTTTTAATAGGCATAACAGTTGCCTTGGAAGTCATTTAAAAACAAACAATTGTTTACCTCTCCCATTTAAAGCTCATAGCTGAACAGTTAGGGTTTCATGCATTAAGTAACACAGCTGCTGGCTTCAAAACCAGTAATTATGAGGAAAATCTTAGGCAGAAAACAAAGCTAAACTTTTCATAGTCTCCCAACTGCAGTAACCAAAAGTTGAACACTACTGAAGATTGGACCAAACTTTTTAATAATCTTTATTCTGCTTTTCCCTTTTATCTGACTTAAAACGTATGTTTTCCCCAAAACTGAATTAAAAGCAGAGAGGTAAGACAGGTAGCTGAACAGGAAACTGTAATAGCATTAAAGTTACATGGATATGCAGCAAATAAATACATTGCTAATGCTGACCAGCAAGGTGAGAGTCCTATTTTCAGCTGGAAAACCACTTTTAAAGAGCAGTCAAGGTGAATCTGCATGGAAAGGAACAGTCTTAAAATGGGAAATGTTTAGAGAGAGAGTTAACAGTTCTGCATACATAATAAATAACATCAGACAACACATCACAGATACAATTCTTTCCAAATAGTGCGCTATTCTCAGGAATCTTGCCCTCTGCAATGCAGAATGTATGATGTCAACTCTGGAGAGCAAAGGCAAAAGGGAACAGGAGAAGAAAAGGCACCTAGAAAGAAGCAGCCCAGTTTTAGTTGGGATGATAACACACTGAAAGCTGCTGTGTAAGGAGAAAAAGCAATTTTAATCAGCTCTTTGTGTTACTCTTCAATAGAAGATTTTAATGATAATGAAAAAAGGGAATCTGAAAAAAAATCTAACCTCAAGCTACATAAAAAAGAGAACATGTTCACAAAAAGAGATGAAAACACTTATTGCCCTTTCTTCCGATCATCAATGCAGACCATGACATTCTAGGTCCATATGTCCTATAATCTAAATTCCCATTGATGCTCCTCAATAAAAGCAACAAAGAAGTCACTTTCTGGTTCTGGACTGAACACAAGTGAGCTGACAACTCTAACAGCACCTTCCTAATCCAGCAAAATTAAAACCATGAACTTCTCAGAGCCTGCACAAAGCAACCCCATCCTTCCATACCCAGCCACAACAGTGACTCCTGAGAAGCAGCTGACTGCACACAGACTCAAGTCTCTGCTGGGAATCAGACTCATGTGTTACATTTGATGTACTTCAGGCAAGTGAAGAACTTCATTAGAACATTCCAAACAAGTTTCCAGGAACAGCAGCCTACTGAATTAGGGGCTAAAGGAAGAGGAGCTGTCAGTTCTAAGAGTACCGGAAAGAAAAACAGGAACACACTTCCGGGGGCTTCTTAAATCACACTTCAAGAGTTATTGTTACTAACAGCTGCTCTGAGCTGAATAAACGGCAACCTTTGAAGGCAAAAGTCAAAGAAACCCTACTGGTTTTCCCCAGATTACTCACAGAATTAATAAGATCATTTGGAAGGCAGCCTTGAGGTTATCAGAAATCTCCCGTCACATTCCCACAGGAAACTTTTTCAGCACTTCTGCTTACAACTCTTTAATGAACTGCAGTTCTGAAGCAGAAATCCTCCTGCCTGCTAGCAGGTCATGCTGGAATGCTATTTGGCCAACTACGTGTTTTGGGTTCCAACAGCTAAGTTACAAAAAAAAAAAAGGCAATAGATAAGTCTTCAGCAGTTTTCCACTACATGATTCTGAAATAGCTTTTTAAAGCATTTAGTGCATTTACCACTGAAAAAATAAATGTCAAAACTTATATATCAATATTATTACTGACAATATAAGCAAATTCTCTTGATCTTTCAGTACATAATCAAATAGAACATTGCCTTAAAGCGTCATAGAAAGTGTTCCTCCTTCAAATATTTAACACAATAGCACTGGAAGAGCTGCCTAGGGAGGTCATGGAGTCTCTCTCTCTGGAGACATTCAAACCCCACCTAGACACATTCCTGTGTCATCTGCTCCAGGTGACTCTTGGCAGGGGATTAGACTGGTGATCTCCAGAGGTCCCTCCCAACCCCAATGAATCTGGGATTCTGTAATAGGTCTCAGGCAGGTAGAAACAATCTGAACAATGAGAGTTTGAAGTTTAATTGAACTGTTTTGACACACAAAAAAATCCTAAATATCAACAGAACTAAAGAGGAATATGATTCAAACAGATCCTTGTCAAGGAAGGAATTGTACAATTTTAGCTACAGACATGTTTTCACTACACCATGTTTAGATACTTTGAGGATTTTGGCCCAAGCCACTATTTGTGCACAAGTACCTCATATTCTGAGCACCTGGTTCAATGAAGTTCCCCACAAAACAGACATCAAGGGGGATATCAAAAATACAGCTTGCCAGCCAGAAGCTCAGACATTCACCGTGAATTGGTGATGGGAGCTCAGCAGGAGAACAACCCAAACTGGTACAGCCACTAAAGGACAGCTCATAGCCACAAGAATAAGGAGAAACTGGTAGAGAGCAGAAAAATAAAAATGACAATACTCATGGCAAAGCAGGATTTCAATTTGTCCTTAATGTGATGGCCTTGGCTAAACACCTAGCATCGCTGGAAGTACATCTAGAAGTCTTACACATCTGAAAATCCATTCTTTTGGCCTTTTGGACAAACCTTCTGCGAAGAAAATTAAAGGACTTGAAAGGGGTGAACCTGTCTGGGAGCAAGAGTAACACGAGAGAAGAGACTGAATGCATGTCATCATCAGGTTGGAACCTAAGAGAAAAATAAAATCCTCAAAACTTACTTCTCTCCCTAAAATCAAAAAAGAGGCCAAAATCCCCAAAGCAGCCTGTAACAGGTAAGAGTCTGAGTTAACTTTTTAATCAGTTTGAGAGAAACTAGTATTTGTGCAAGGATTTTGCTGGTTCAATCAATACACTCACTCATTGGAAACTTAAGATAATCAGGCACTGACTGTCACAGCTTAAAACAATGTTTTGCAATATTTGGCTTCCCCTCCTATATCCCAGGCAATCCAAAATGGATTCCAAGTAGGCAGAGAAATTAAGGGTCTTTAGCCAGTCACATCTGTTTTACTTGAAACGTTATAAGCAGGACAAATTTTACTTGAAAAGTTATATGCATCACGAGGCAGAGGAAGCACAGACATCCATCCAAATACATTGCTCTTAGTTTCCAGAACAGAAAGATAAATCAGAATATGGAATGAGATTGTGTCTCAACTGCTGTACATAAAATTTCACTGTCTTGAGAATGATTAACAAGTAGAACTTATTGACCACTTGACCATGCAAACCTTTGCATGTTTTTTTGCACATTAGAACCAGCCCTAATGAACTGAAATATTTTAAGTCATAAATCCTGTTGCACGACATGCAGTTTTAACAAATCCCACAAGACTGCTGTTGTCTGCTATCTGGGCACTGCTGATTCACTGTTTTCATCCATGTGCTGCAAAGATTGCTGTCACGTGCAATGTTGGGCATCCAAGTTCATCATCTTGTTTGTGTTGGCAGAAACTTTTGCCCACTCTTGACAGAAGCTTAAGATGATGCTTAGAAATTCCTTGGTCAGGGCAGATTCTCCCTTCTCCTCATACAACTCATGTCAGGGAGCAGGGAGGAAGAGAAGACAAGAGAAACAAACCTATTAATACACTCTCAGACCAGAGAAGCATGGACACATAAAATTTTGATAATCCAAGATACCAGTTATCTACACTGGTTCCATCTTCTTTGGAGTTAAATCTCCAAAGAAGATGGAACAAAGGATATCTCTTGCTTTCCCTGTACTGCTACATCATGAGCTTGGAGAGCTGCATGTCCTGCCTTGGACTCACTGATTTCCATCCAATCCCAACAGCAGCTCTTGGCCCCACTCCTTTTTTTGTACCTTTTTCTCTTGATCAGCAGTAACATGAATGAAATTTGCCATTTAAATTGGTGGATAACAGCAGCTTGCCTGTCTTGGCCCTTCAGCTACCTTTAACTTTGGAAACTGCTAGGTACAAATATTCTATCTGGATGATGCTTTGTAAATTAAAGCAGCACAGTGTCAGCTGAAACACCCAACAGATGGGACAGATGTGCACTGGCTGGTGACATCCATACCAGTAGGGATGCAGCAGACAAGGAAATGGTTGTAAAACATGGAGGTTATGGAAGAAAAGACTGTCTTGGAGAAGTCACAATGATAAGATGTGTGGATAATTTGCATTATCTGAAAGTAACAGTCACATCAATTTCCTCATCTGTCAATCTTGAAAAAAGACAGAAAATTTTACACTAT
Organism: Ammospiza nelsoni; assembly: GCF_027579445.1. Taxonomy (NCBI): domain Eukaryota; kingdom Metazoa; phylum Chordata; class Aves; order Passeriformes; family Passerellidae; genus Ammospiza; species Ammospiza nelsoni. The sequence continues at coordinate 18,680,979 of NC_080635.1, forward strand.
GAAAAACAGGTGTCTGTCTTGGAACTACTGGTAGCTAGAGACATCTATCAGCTTTCTGACACTTATTTTTGTAGATTTTTTTGAGCCAACGAAGTTTGACCAATAGGCAAAGTTTCATCCTGCCGTTACACAGGGAGTCCAATGACTACCAGCCCAATATCTGTACAACTCCCTAAAATTTGCCCTGCATACCCCTCTGTCAAAAAGGTTAACAATGACTTTTTTCCCCTTTTTGCATTGCTTCACCAGTGACCCCCTGTTTTGGTTTGTCTGATTCCTGCATTTTCTGGATGATGACTTCTTGTCAGAACTATGTTATCTTGGGACTTCTAGACTAAGATGTTTCAGACAGCAAGTTTAATAGAAATTATCATCACAATCTCATTCTCTCCACAAAGTAACTGGTATGGATTTATTATTTCATCTATACTATCTTCAAGCAAAAATTTTCATGTCTGAAACAACACAGTAAAAGCAGACAACATCTACACTCCATATTTGAGTTTAGACATTACCAACAAAACAATTATCAACAAGTGTCTATTTAAATATTCATAAAGCTATTAAAAACAAAGAAAATTTTAAATGCCTTAACTTGAAAACAAGGATTGAGAACTCACAAAGATACCAAAGCACTAAATATATGCACACAAAATAGTTAAGAAAATAACTATAAAGCTTAGATACTAGGAGTAGGAGAGGAAGATCTCTAGCATGCTAGCTGATACTCAGCTTCAGGCAGCATCCATAAAAAAATGTTATCAGACAACTTTTTGACTGCTCATGCAAATTGAACAAACAACTTGATTTCAGAACTGAGAGTAAAAAGTTTTACTCACTGGAAACATCAGGAGTGATGGATAGTTGCCTTTTTGAAGACTTGCCTTCAAAAATGACCTGATATTATTTCAACACCCCTCAGAGATTATCACTGGGGCAGAAGATTGCCAAGGATGTTCCAGTCAAGGCCTCTACAATGCAGTTTGTCCTAGGTGTGGAAAGCCACATGAATTAGCTTTGCAAGGAAATGTGATTGATTCCTTGGCTGAAGTATCTTGCTGATCTTGCCTACTACATGAATATAAAGTACCTTACTCAAAACCCAGAATGTAATCAAATCTGTGTAATTGAAACAATCAAAAGGTGTGCAACTGATGGCAGATTTCTAATACTCTTAATACCTGATTAATATCAGGAATATGATCTCTTGTTTATCTATTCTTTATTTGATGTGGAAAACAAACTAGTACAAAGTATTTGTGCTCATTTAGGAAAATCACATCTCTGCAAAGGATAATTATGAGAAAGACCAGAACAAAGTTTCTCATTATCAGAATACCATGCCACTTCACACTTTCTACATAGTTTCTCTAAGAAATCAAATTTTTCTTAGAGTGAAATAGCAGTTGTACCTGGATTGAAAGTAAACAGTCTGAACTGATCAGCTTTGTGAGGGGATCTCAGTGTAAATTTTTAAGTGCAGCTCTGCTTAGAATTTCAACAAAGTAATTAGATACAGACCCCTTCAAAGTGCACATGTGTATACTGATCACTGAAACATACGGTACTGCAGAAAGGGAGCCAGTACTTCCAACAACATTTGAATAAAACATTAATTTTTAAAAAATCTGTACTCTACAGGAAACATAAGAGACTGAGAGAATACCTGAGCAGGTCTGCTTTTCATTTTTTTCAGCTAACATTACTTATGTCTGTATCAAAAGCTTCTTTGGAAGCATCAGAACTCCAAATACCTTAACATAATTAGAGTGCTTTTAAACTTTAGTTATGCCATGCTTCTTCAACCCTTCTGTGTACACTGCAGGGGACTGAAGATCCAGTCTGTCTTCCCTCTTGCTGACCTAAGGCAGCATCACACCTCAGCCTGTCCTGTTGGAACTAACTAGTGCAAAGCTTTCCAAATCACAGCTCCTCTTCACAAAAGCTAAACTGTCAGTATATTAATCTGTCTGATGGAGAAGTAAGACTTACACCATTCTTTCCCCTCTGTCTGCAAGCAGAAGTAAAACAAGTGTTTAATCACAGTATTTGAGAAAATAATTGGCTGATGGGCTCCAAGTTAGCTGATGTTGCAAAGCAAGAGCTAACACAAGTAGTAGGGCAACTATCCATTGTTTAAGCAAAAGACTTTATGTGCTACACAATATCCAGATTTTTTTAGAAGGAAAAGTGAAAATTCACTTGTCTTTATCCTAAAATAGAATTTCTACTTCTCAGTTTACTGGTTTGGTTTCTTTTTTTTTTTTTTTTTTTTTTTAATAACTAAATCCACAGTTCCTATATATCCCAATGCCCAAACATATATTGCATCAGAAATATATTTCATAGACCAAGGTGCAAAGACTCAATGAACAGAAACTTTGCCTGTGATGATATCAGCCAGTCGCAAATAGAGTCTGTGTACACTGTCAATACTGGGGATACAGGCCAAAAGCCCTGGCTCCCTCTCTGGAGACCTTGACAGAAAACAGTATTTCACTTTTAAGGTGGAATACAGAAAGTTTTTAAATATAAACATACACACTCTTACAGTCCTATTTTTCTCAATGAGCTTTATAAAAAATCTGTTATATTCTGCAGCTCTGCAAACTGAGACCATATGTGAGCATTATACACACTACAATAAAAAGGCAAGCTGCCTGTTCAGCTGAACATCTCTTCTTGCACATGGACACAGATGGAAGCAGCTGTTGCCACTAAACTCAAAGAGCTAAAATGCATATGAGAAATTGTTCCATTCCCTAGGCAGGACCTGCTCTTATGGACTGCAGCAGAGCTGGATGGGACAGAAAGTAGATGCAGGTAGAAGGGGGAATGACAAACCACCTCACATCTCTTGAAATGAGCTCTGCAAAGATACTCATCTAGCTCTGAGATGAAAAGACAAAATACAAACACCACTTCCTCCTGTAATCACTAAACTAAGCAGAAACACAAAGTGCATAGTTTTATTTTACAGCACAGCACAAACAAGAATTAGTCTTTTTGTACCAAACCATTAAAACATGCAATCAGCCCATCAGGTCACTGTAGGAGGATGGAAAAAAAAAAGTAGTGTCTGCAACACTGGCTTATACTGGAAAAACAAGGAGGTGGGAGGATGAGGTAATGGAAAGACAGAAAGCAGTTTATCACCCCACTCACTCTCCTCTCAGAGAAGACTCAGAGCACTCAGGAATAGCAGGGGACTATGTTCCTACTCATGACCTTTTTTGAAGAAGTGCAGTGCAAAGTCTCAAAAAGTAAAAGTCGGGGACGAGGCAGAAATCTGTCATTCCAGCACACCTACTTCCAGCTTAAAACTTCAAGGCAAACCAATTCCTATTTCACAGTCTGCTGATTTGCTCTACTTTCCATGATTAATTAATGCTTAAGAAACTCTAATCTCTGCTTAATCATGTTAAAATTTTGCCTCTGGAATCTTGAATGTCATCAGTGGCAGTAGTGGGCCAGTGAAACAAAACACTCAACAAGAAAAAGAAAACTAAGAATCTCCTTGCTGGAGAAAAGTGAGCCAGAAGTCTCTTTTCTTGAGGATTTTAAAGACAGGTTAGTTTCATTTGCATGTTTTTAGACAGGCACGCACCTTTAGTAGGAGAAATCACATGTAAATCAATACAGAGTTCTCTCCAATATTTATCAGGTTAGGAGAAAACATTAGTAATACTGAAGCATATCTGTTTATGGAATAGAAAAGGCATTCCTGCTTTCTGCAGCTCATGAAATCATGTCTGTCATCGAAAGCAGCTATAATACTACACATTGTAGTGTAAACAACTGTAGGTATTTACATTTCTGTGATTGAAATATAGGAATGATTGTGCTGACTCAATCTACAAAATAAGAACTTTATGAGCCTCAAAACCAACAAAACATCTGATTCTTCAGATAAAAGTATGATTACCACAAAATTGACAACTCTATAGTGAATGCTTCCCCTAGGAGTCATTTGAGCTGTAAGTCGATAACTATGATTTTTTAAAAAATAATGCTTGAATAATGTTTCACTTTTGGAGTCTATGACGTTTTTAAGGTAGGTTTCAGACATGGCAGAGGTCCTATTTCTGCATCATCAGTTCTGCACCATGAAACCAAATTGTCTGATCTACAAACTATGCCTCTTATAAACAAAGAATCACAATTTTTGCATTTCTACAAAGCAAATAAATTCATAGAAGTAGTTAATGCTGGACGCTGCTTTCCCTGTCATAGAACTACTTTGCAATTAAGTGACTAAAACTCTCAAGGCTTACATGAACACATAGTACCTCTCTAATATTTAGGTATTATTATATAGGTGCAGTTCTGCTTGGACAAGTAGAAGGTAAATATTTTCAGCCACTGGCCTTTTAGAGATGTTGAGTGGGTAATGTAAACATGGGAACAGGAAAGCACACATATGCAAGTTTTATTTGCAACTTTCACCCCCAGTTCTGTTGCCTAAAAACTATAAATTTTCCGTTTCTACAGAGAAACCATGCCAGTATCTTCACCCAGACGAAGTACTTCTTCCATCAAATGAAAAAGGGTTAATTCCAAATTTCAAGTACTCCTACAGCCATGTTAATTACTCACCCAAGCAATGAGGTAAACCAAAGGAAAAAATCCTACCAAGTCAACAATTCCATGAATCACAAAGAAATTGTTTTGCTTCCACTGACAGGATCGATGTTTAAGTGAAGCACTGATGTAATTTTAGTGGCACACCCTCCCCTGCTCACCCTCCACAGCCTGTGCCCAGCTTCCATCCCACCCAAGCACATCCATTAGGTCTGCACTTCTCCAGCAGGCTGCACTTATGTCTGCACTATATTTTAAATAATTTAATTGTTCTACCTGCTTTTTAACAGAGTCAAATCAGACATGACAATAATTACAAGCAGAACAATGAAAAAAAAAAAAAAAGATTCAGTAAAAAGATTCCTCAGTTACTTAATAGGCTTTCAAATCCCATATATTCAACTTTGCTGTTTCCAGTTCTTTAGAGATAATAATAGCTCATTTGAATGTTGTTATTTAAAAGTCAGTTAATGCATTTGTAAAAATTTACCTTTAATGCAACTGCCACCCAAGACCTCTTCATCATTGTTCTTGATTGATCCCTCTGGTCCTTCTCTCTAAGTAAGCATTCTTATCAGTACTGCAGCATCTTTCCCCAAGTCCCTGCTTGTCTTCTCCATTAGCATCAAGAAACCAATTCCCAATCACAGAATTTTCATCTGCCCTCCATCCTAATTTCCCATAGTAAAAACAACACTCCTGTCATTCTGACTTTCCTGAGTATAGAGTGGAAAAAAAGCCCATCCATATCAAAAGACACTGAACTTAGAGAATTTATTTCCCCTGCTTACTACTACTACTTACTAAAAGATACATGGAGAATAACCACACAGAGAGGTTCATCAGAACTGGGAAAATTCTGTCCTCATAGTCTCAAAGACTTAGGAGCCTCACACATTCCTGACCTTGCAATTTATATTCCCACCTTACATTCTTTCCCCCCTCAGTTGCCTGCATCTCCTGGGTTTGCACACAGCACCTTCATTTTCTTCCCCATACTTCACATGCTTTGAGCAAGATTCAGCTGCATAAAGCCACCAGGCATTTGGCATATGGAACTAACAAAGCAAGAAAGAGAACAAAGCCTTATTACAGGCAGATGTTGCTGCTCTTACTGCAACTCCATGCTCAGGAGTCTCGTTACAAAGAATACTGCTCCCAGTTGCAGACTAAAAGTGGAGAGAAATACAACAGAAGCAAAGCAAGTTGTCTGCTCCTAACGAAAGAACATTCAATAAAAATTTAAATTTGGCACCTTAATGTCTTTGAAATCAATCAGCCTTTAAAATTCCCTGCCACGTGATGCTAACCATGGAATATGGCAGTTTAGTGCACTGCAAATTTTTATGGTTGTCAGGAACTTTTAGCTGCTTAAACTATCAATGCCAACCGAAGGACTATTAGAAGAGAGGTGAATATCTGCTGTTTAACATGTTAAGCTTTTCATGCCTCTGGTCAAACAACTTCACACGCTCTGAGACAGTAAGATTCCACATTCTTCCTCAACTTGCCTTTTCTCCAGCTTAATAATGGTGCATTCTCCTCCTGCTTATTCTGTTCCTCCACACTTGCAAAAAACATCACTGCTCCTATACATACCCAGCACTCTGACAGACTTTGTACAAATAAGAATTTGGCTTCTTTCTGCCTTCTCACAGTTATTCAGTCTTCTGCCATCTCCATCTCATCTCTCCTCAAACTACCACAATACCAAAAAAAAGTAGTGAATTAATGGTACAGTGAAATGATACTGAACAGCTCTTCCCTTTCTAATACGGTTTTTAATGCCTTAGGCTAGATCAGATGTTTCTCTTCATGTTAGTACAAGCACCAAGTTAGTATTTCCATTCAGTACACCAAGACTATGGTGCTACCAAATAGTAGTAAATCTCAACTAAACATTCTCAAGAAATTAAGTTCTTAAATGAGACTTGAAAGTAATAATTTTTTAGAACCTCTAATGACTATTAGAATGGGGAAAGGTATTAAAAAAAGGAAAACTGACTGAAGTAGTTTCAAAGAAGAGTGTAATTATAGATGAGCTTCTAGCATTTTAGGATCACAAAAAGAAGTTATCTTAAACTGAATTATGACAAATTGTTCCTTCTCAGGTGTAGAACAACACAAAACTGGTACTACCAAAATCTTCAGCTGAGGCAAGGTATCTTTAGCAAAATTTTTTATCTCTGTTATGATCTTGTGGTCAAATGACTATTACATGGCCTAGCAAAACCAACTTTAATGTGAATATATTTCTAACCTATAGCTAAAGGAACCAAAGTAAACATTCATTTGCATCTGTTCCTTTATTTCCATTTGCAGAACATGAAGGTGTAAACACACAATGTTCTCCACAAGCTTTAGGAGATGGGACAATTCAGCTAGAACATCCCAACAGTGAAACCACCAAAGTAATATCCTGCAGACAGAATATGGGAGAAGAGGAAAGGCAAACTGCTTTTCTGATCCATCCCAGAAGGACAGCAACTTTTCATTATTTGACATTTGTAAAAATCTTTAATTCAGGCATTCAAATAAAACCTTCATGATATGCAAAATCTCTACGTAAGAACACTATGCCTAGAAGGTGAATACATAAAGTGGAGTATAAACATAACAACTGGAAAACTGGGATGAAACTCTCAGATCCCTGCTTCTTGCTTAAGATAGAGGGATTTTTGTAAGAACACTTGGTTTTTGTCAACTACAGACAAATCACTAAGGTTATAACTATGCAAAAGAACCCATCAAAATTCAAACATGCTCAGATGAACCTTTCTGTAATTCCATCTGAGAAGTTCTGGAGTTTTTTGCTAGAAGTGGTCATTTTCCCTAGATCAAATAGTTCCCATTTCTAATATTTTAAATGAAGTCATCAGAAGTCTTTTTCTAATTGCCACTTAGGCCAAAATCAACCATGAGCACAAAAAATAAAACAGAAACACCAAAAAACTAAGACTGTTCTGATAAACAGTACTTTTGGTACCCAAGCCAAGCAGCACCCACAAGAATGCAGTCTGGCCACAATGAAGCTCTTGATATCCAGTCCTTGCCGCCCTGATCGACCCCTGATCATCCAGAACATTTCAACAATTTCTGCAGGTTTGCCCCGAGACATTATTGTGACTACATGATACAGAATAAGCAATCTTCATCTTACAGCACTTTAACAATCCCCAGCTTCTCCCACAAATGCAAAGCTATTGATTATTTGTCCAATACCACATGCTAATGTTTGTCCAATTTCACTGCCATAATTTTTCAAGACCAACCTAAATATTTTCCCAGAAAGTACTTTTAAAATTAGATCTTGTAAGCAATATATTAAATTCTTTCCCTTAGAAGCAGGATCGCATTTTGTGCAAGTTTAAGATACCAAAAGCCCACCTAAAACTGCACATAATTTCTTGGGCAAAGTCAATGCTTTGTAAATGTAAGTATTAAAGCTCAAAATCATGTTTCTTTCCAAATAATTGAAACAACTCTTTAACAAAGCAGCAGGCTGTAGTACAGCATGAACCTCGTCACTGTCTCCTTTTAGCAGATAATTTCATTTCAGTGCAAATTTTCTTGTGATTACCTTCCAGTACTTCTCCCCTCTCAAAGTTTTCCTGTTTTGTAACACTCTGGAAACCCAACATCTTGCTTTGAAACAGCTTTGAAACGCTGGCTTACGGCCAACCTTGCAACTGATACTACAGTTTAAATACCTTCCTAACAAAGTTGCACAAACCTCAAAACACTCTGGGATCAGTCATTAAAATGTTTTTGTTTCAGTTACAGCACTAATGAAAACCAAATGTCTACATTTATTTTAGCCAGCTTAATGGTCTAGGGACTTTGTTTAAAAGAAAGCTCTGAATCAACCCTCATTTACTTGAATAGCAAAACAACATTGTACAGAAACACAGGATAATATTTTTAAAGGGTTTAATTAGAGTCTATCAGCCACAGATTCAATTAAGGAGCTCCAATTAATTGCCTCAATTTTCTTCTTCTCTAAAGTCTTCAATTACAGAACACTCAAAACTATGCACTTTTAGCTGCAACTTTACAAGGCTCCATTTGCAAACAGATTTAAGACAAAAAACTAATGTTGTGCTACAGGATAGACGATTGCAAATTAAATAAGGTACAAAATACCAGATCCTGTCTGAAGTTTGAGCCTTTCCAAAGTACCTCCTTGTGAAAGATATCACTGTGCTATGCAAGTGATATCTCCCAGTTACACACACATTCACTGGACATGGGAATATTTGGGGTGGGAATTGCAGCTAAATGAAATGCTCCATACAAAGCTGTCTTTCAGCTGAGAGTTGTGACATTCTGCTGCTGCTTTAATCCATACCTTCTACAATAAAGCCAGCAAATTCTATGCTGGTTTTGTATAGCCTTAGCAATGCAAAATAAATTGATGTTTCAGTAACATTTTATGCCTACATTCATTTTTGAACGCTTTGTACGTACTTCTCCACAGCAAAGAACACAGAAGGTCTGCTGAAGCAAAACCAACACAAGCTGGCACAAATATCGACATTTCAGTATCAACACTGTTGACCATCATTTGTATCTCAAGATATTTGGAGCATGCACCACCTGTTTCCAGCTAGCTCTCACACTGTTCAACTGTATGATTAATGACAGCTGCTAAAAAGTCTAAAATATCAGGAAAAACAAATAAAAGTGTAACACCAGCTATGCATGATTGAGGCAAGCCATGGTCTTTTGCTAACTATGAATCATTATAACACATACAATACTCCAGTAATGTGAATTTGCACTTTTCAGACTCCCTTCGCCACCACTATAACTCAAAACTTAGTGTTTCTGTCTGCAGGAATGCCAGTGCCTCTGTGCAACAACTGCTTCTAGGCCAGGAGGGTGAACAGGCTGCCCGTGCACTTCCAGAGTTTTAGAGACCTAAGGAATCCTTAGCAGAGACTTCCCAGTACACATCCCTAACATGCACACCTATCCTATTTAGCCAGAAACAGAAAACAGAGCAAAAAGCCTGCTCAAGAAGTGACACCAAGTGCACAAATGCTAATCCAAAAAGAAATTTTAAATGAATGAATCTCAAATCATCAATTTTTTATTCTGGAAAATGTGTAAAGACTGATATATAGCAAGAAAGTAAAGGTTATAGATAACTGATGAGCAAGTGAGTAAACTTGATAACACCCACTTTAAGTGCGTTGCCACTATATTTGAAAGTGCATTTTACTTCTGAACACTGACATTCTTGACATGCTTTCAAAAGTATGCATAACTCTCCCTGTGTAAAAATCCTCCTTTCTAGCACAGCAAGACATTGAAAAGAGAGACATTTTATATGCCTAATTCAGAGTTTCAATAAAATCACATGCTTACAGTAATTCATTGGATTTCCCTATTTAGGAGATTTTTTCCCCCAGAAATTAGAATACAGAATTCTGATACCAAGTAGCTTTTAATTGCTCTAATGCTAATTCCAAAAGGAGAAGAAAGGAATAATACAGGAAAAAAAAAAAAGAATACTTAAAATTAATATACTTATGTTTAAAAAAAAAAAAAACCCAATGCAACATAAAAGTCTTCCAAGGCCTTAGGTCTCTCACCTGGTCACAACTTTATAGATGATGGACATCACATCAAAAGCACCACAAGCAAAGAATCCCTTCTCCAAGTTTCAGCTAAATTATCACTAAAAGCAACAGGAAATAAGATTAGATAGTTCAGCTATTTAAATGAGAATGCAAAACCAGCTGAGAATAATTTCTTATTCCTTTATTTTGTAAATCCACATACCTGCTCTTTACTACTTTGAGAAAGAATCATGGCATACTGTTTGTGCAATTATTTTTCTTGTGTGGATAAGAGAAGTATGAATTCAACCACACCCTTCAAGAACCTCCAAAATAACATTTCTCAGTGTGAATTTTTTTTGACCCTAACAGAACAGTCACAGGCCCAGCCAGCAAAGAGGTCCTCTTAAGACGTTTCAAATAGATACAACAATACCTTCATTCATTAAGCTGACCATACCTGCCTATCACAATTTCTCTCAGGCTTTCAGCACAGAAGATTAATAAAGAGCATGTGCATCAAACAAGCAATACCCCTTGAGATTGAGAAAAACAAATTCCTGCAGGAACACAGTTGGAGCTAAGTTCCTGCTATCGAGCACTGTTTGCACAAAGCAGCATAGAAGTACAAATCACGAACTCTCATGAGACTCCCACATGCCATCTGCATACAAAGGGAACTTTTAAGTTTTAAAACCTAACCTATGGTTTGGGACAAACTTCTCAAATATGACTCTTTTAAGCAGAGTAATACACAATCATTTCTCTCTCAAAGGGAAATAATTACACTAAAAGCAGATTACAAAGAAACAGCAATACTGAAGAATTAAGTCTCGTTAGTTCAGAATATTAAGATTGATTTTTATGGCTCATAGAACAAGTTTCAGTTCTTGCACGCGACAGGGGATCTTTTATGTGAAAACACATTGAGGAAAAAACCAGATAAATACTAAATATTTTCCAGCAAAACAGAACTTGACACTTGTCATATATTGAGCATTCTCACTTTAAAGCCTCATCTAATTCAGTTCCAAACATAACCCAAACCACATGACCTGTTCCAGAAGAGCAATAGGGAAGCAAGGAGCACTTAAGAACAAGGTGGCTGCTCAGCTTCCTTCACATTGAAACACTCGTGGGAGCAGTCACACCTTTTAGAATAAGAGAAAAAAATTTAAGTATCTCTTTTTTAATCCCAACATTCTGCATCTGGGGCATTTTCTCAAAGTGTATTAAGTGTTAACCAAAAAGCATTTAATAGAGATTACTCTGTGAATATTAGGATCTTGATGGCTGGTACTGTCAGCTTTGGAAGCTGGCTGTTGGGTCAGGCCATGAGGATTGATGAAAACTGAGATAACTGAAGAGATGTACACAGTACTTTAGGTTTTCTTCCCTGTCACTAGGACCAAGTGGCCTTTCTGTGTACAGCACAATCTCAAGGTATGCAAAATCAACATATGAGATGATTGAAAAAAAACCCCAACACAGAAAAAAAAACCATAGTGGCTTTTTATCTAGAAATCTACTTGGAAATTATGCTTGAGCTACCATAAAAGCATTCTAACCCAAAAGCATTTGGTCTCTGGTGATTATCAGCAGAAGAGACAGATTAGTATTGTTAAGACAACATCTAATAAAATGAAATAAGCACAGACTGCAAAAGACATTCATTCCCAAGCACAGTCATGTTTTAGCATCTTGCTGAGTTTGTACACTTGTAGGATATGGGCTATATTAGAGCAGCATGCGGAGCCAGTACCACATCAGGCCTCACAACATGAAGCTAGAAATCCACTTCTCTTGGCAATTCCAGTAAAGATTCTCTCAACTTCATTTAGTCCTGGACATGTCTTAGATCCATGCCCACCTTCTTCCCAAAGAAGCTGAACTCATGTGAAAGAAACTAGACTACAGCTTGTCTCACTGCTCTGTAAGGGTTCCCTCCCTGCACACACTCCTGACTGGATGTTTGGCTACAGGGAATGAAACTCTATCTCTAAAGAAGTGCAGAAAGTACAGACTCCACATTGCTCATTCTGAATGGAAAATGCATTTTTCATGCATTCAATGGTTAATGGGGCTGGTATTTAGCTTACATGAACCACTCAAGATATTTTGCACTACCATCTATAAAAGCAATGAAAGAGCTCTTCTATGAAACACAAACAGTTTCAAACATGGCTATCTCTGTACCTGTCACTTCACAAAGGCATCTCTGGCTATTGCTATGGATACTAACAGAGAAGCAAGAGAACATCTTGTCACCTTCATCTGGAAATTCAGACCTACTGCACTAAAATTAGCACACTGAGGGTATTTCATTTACACCTTTAAAAACGCGCAAGACACTTCTTTGTAGAGACATTTCAAGGTTTTGGAACACACAAGGCATAAGACTATCACACTTTTCTCAAAATACTTTTAATAAATTTTACATGTGAGGTAACTCTAAAAGGTTGACAGCAGAGCTTATATGGGAACTGACTGGCACAGACTGACCACGCCCAGGCATGCTCCCCCATTCAAGAAACCACCTTTGATTACAGAGTGGAAGGGAACAGAGTCATTGTGGCCGTGGAGTTTCACAACTAAATTAATCACAGAACGTACACAAGGACCAACTTTACCAAGAAAGCTGCTGCTAATTCTTTTACTCCACTAAGAGTGGTCATCCATTTTTAGCAGCTGCTTTTTAACAGGTGTTTCTCTCTCATCCTTCACTTTCCACAACAGGATATTCACCTTTTCATACTTTTCCACAATGCTGCCTCCTGACTTTTTGTTACTCTTTTGGCTATTTGACCCAAAACTGAAACAAGTGTCCTGTAGCAGTCGTTTGTCTCATCCTTAAGGGCTGCACAGCTTACAGTGAGACATGAGCAGCACTTAATGACACCTTCGCTGAGACAGAGGGTTAATTTTCCTCAGCTTTCAAACACGCCTGCCCACACCTCTTCCAGTGTGACCTGGGAAAAGAACAAGTTAAAGTTTGACTTCTGGTTTAATTGCATACTTTTTCTAGTGGTTACTTGATAGCAGAATCTAGTGCTGTGCAGGTTATTTGCATGGGCTCCAAAGTTAGCAGTTTGTATTTCTGAATCAAGACTTGAAAGATTACATAAGCACATTTATCTTTGTGGGCTTATTTTGGAAGGGGAGAAAAGTAAGTGTGCAGCTACAAAGGAGCAAAGCAGATGACTTGGAAGGCAGAGAACAGACCAGAGACATACTTCACGTGTTGTGTTATGTAATACAACATACAAATGCTCTCTCGTGGGCATTTCATCTATGCATGCTGGAGTTTTGTCTTGATTTCCTTGTTATGCCTGTTCTTAGCCAGAAAAAATTCACCATCCCCTTTTCCCAATCACAGCAGGTCTAGGACCTCTTTGCTTTGTGCAGGTGCATGAGATGCAGCTCATTTTGCAGCAGCAGTTCCTTAGTTCTAGGTGTGCACACGGCCTTCCTATTTCAATGCTTACTGACAGGGACACCAACACACAACACAGGGCACACAAAATCAGCAGGGTCTTTTTACTGCAGTGGGAATAAAGCAACCTGAACAACTGATAAGTTAATGCCAAGTAAGGATATACACATGAACATCTCTATGTTAACTCTTCTCAAAGCAGGCAGACAGCAGAATTCACATTCATTGGCCAGTTAGCTTCAGTGAAAACAGCATCACTTGAAAGCAGAACATGCATTTGAAAATAGCTACCATAAACTTTCTCTACCTCATTCCTCTGTAAACAAACATTAAGAACCTGACATATCCATGGCAACTTGCTGAAGAAATGAGAATTCAACATAACCTTTTGTAGAAGTCCATCCGAAAATCCTTCATTTTTTGCCTCACAATTGTCATGAGAAAAGACTACCGAAGAGTTAAAACTGCTGAGCCAGTTGGGAAAGAAAGTCTCCTGCTTATCTAGTGTGTTCACAAGTGATGCTTGCAGAACACGCCATGCTGTACTCGAAGGGGGCATGCTGCCCTTTTCTGGACAATTGAACTGGACTTTCTTCCAAACTCCTGAGCTGGCTGGACTGAGCTCTGGGGTGGCTCCCCCCCCCGCACCATGAGAAGACCCCTCCTGCCTGTCTTCAACCACCGTGATGGACCAACCGAGATGCGAATCCCCTCGTCAAGGAACCCAGAACCCCTCTGGCACCCCTTTGGCACCCCCATGGCACCCCCCGGGCAACCTCCTTCCAGAGACTGGGACTATACTCCCTCCCAATTCAGGGAGGGGGAAAACTTAACGTACCTGTGAGCATTCGGCCATGAAAACAATGGACTTCTCCCCTCCATGGAAACCTAATTTCAGTCACCTTCCCCCAACCAAGAACAGTATATATATTGGGGTTCGGCCCGACTGTCCTCTGAGATCTCCCCAAGACGTGTACCAGCGAGTTTCGGCGGCGGGACCCCGAAGACATCACGTTTTGGTAGCTATACCCCATTCCCTAACCTCCTTTCCTTCCTTTTTTCCTTGTCTTACCCTTCTCTTCCCCGGATCCCTTAACCAAACGCATATTTAGCTGTGGTTATAATCAATAAAATTGCACCTTGTTGATTTGTTACTGCAAAACCCCTGTGCCTTGTGTTGGTTATTTTTGCACCCAAAAATCATTCGTCACCCGTTCATTTTGGGCGGACCTTCACACCTTTTAAAAATGATGCCAGCTCTTTTACAAAGAATTCACTGAAAGAACAATAAACCCTGTATGGTGACACCATAATAATAAATTTAAATGTCCACGCAGACCTAACTTAAAACCTGCAGGAAGAAGCCCACAGGGAATTCAACCTGATGATACAAGCCTTGGAAAAAGTATTTCATTGCCTTGAAGACTCCCCACACCCTCTCACTCTTTAACACTGGTGGTCTGTTGAACCAGAATGACATCATCCAGCATCGCCCTCAGCCTCTACGGGAACTTAAAAAAATCCTTTGGCTGTATTGCTGTATCAATGATCCAAGACAAACCAGCTTATACCAATGCAGCCTCCATGCTTAGAAAATAACAGGACTGGGATTCCAGTAAAATTTGAATTCTGCAATCTTTCTGTATCCTTACAAACCATGAATGAAGTAAAAACCCACACTATACATCTGAAGTCTTTGAAAAAGGAGCTGTCTTCAACAACAGCAGGGAACCAAAAAAGGAGAGGAAAAAAAATTGTATTTTCCATATATTGAAAACTAAGGAAATTACCACAAGGTTAGATATTTTTAACCTGTCAGAATTTCAAATTATTGTTCTTTAACCTGAGGATACTGTAGCAGAAGAATTCAAACACAACTTAGGATTTCATGAATGAGAACCTTGGGCTTATATACTAACTTTTAATGTGGGAAGACAAGTCTGAGAGTTTTAACTCTGCAGCTACAGACAAGAATTAATCCCTGCAGCATTACATTCTGTGTGTGGAAAACAGGGCCAGGAATTAAACATTCCTTTCAGCAAATCATAATTCAACAACATGGCTAAGATTAAGATACTGACAGTTCTGTCTCCCAGGCCCCAGTTCCTGCTATCAGAATACACTGCCTCTTATTCACGCATTTGAATTGCCAGATTGAGAAAAAAAAAAAAAAAGGCATGCAAGATAAAGGCTGTTATCTGCTAATGAGGGAATTGTTTATTTTATATCTTAATTCTGACTCAGAGGAATGAGCTAAGCAGTCAGAAATCTTAGAATCTGATATCAAACTTACCATGGGGTTTCAAGAGTCTAATTTCTCCCTCATCCCCAAAGCAATTTTACACACAGCTAGGGAAGAAAGATGATTCTGGAAATTTGTAGCCATCAGTATACATTTCGTGTATTAACTGGAAGATATTTACAGATGTGAAATGGAAGTGAGTCAGAAGATCTATAAAAATATTTTCCACCTCTCCCCGAGTGCAATATTACTTTCTTTGAAGAGCAGGGAGTGGAAATGCAGGAGCACAGAGGTGTGATTTTGACAGCAAGACCCACTATCACAAAATGAGAAGGTGATTAACATGCATCCAGTGTTATTAACCACTTTGATACCTTTCTAATTTTTTTTTAATGTCCCTGCTTTCTAGAAACCCTTCTAGGATTTCCTAACACTTTAATGGTTAGAAAGCAGCTCAATAAATCAGCTAATCCTGCCTCTCAGGACTGAGAGAGAAAAACACAATCTAGACAGAGTTAATCTGTGCCTTACAACGCACTCTAAAAATGGCAATTCCACAGGTTTCCCAAGCAATCTGTCTCAGTGGGTCACAGTTCTTTTCTAGCCTCCATTTCCACTCTCTCTGTTGCAGTTTAAGCACGTTACCAGTGGTTCTGCTGTCAGAGAGACTAAACTGAAAAATGCTCTCCGTGTTTATACCTCACCTCTTCCTTCCCTCTGTAGTCTGCCATTCTGTAAGGGAAACACTTCTCAATCGTTCTGTGAATAAAATAATTACATTTTCAAGACTTCATTCTTTACTTTCCTCTACACTGTCTTGTAATCAAGGGGTGAAATGCTTAAGCCTGGCACGAAGGACAATTATGTGCTTTGTAGAAACTCATCCTGCTTACATGTCACAGTACATCCAAGCTGTTTGCAGCAGCTGTGTTAACAGAATCATATCTGGTTTCTCAACTGCATCATCCCCAGAACTCTGCACAACACTCATTCTACTCCTCCACGGTCTTCCTGTAGAAAGATGATAAATGGAGGACCTTGAATCTTGTCCTCATCCAAAAGGCATGGTTTCTTCCCTTCCAGACTGCTTCTTCTCTGTCCTCAAGTCCCTCTGAACCCTATCCACATTTTCCAACACACTCACAGCAATTCCAAGTTTGATACCATCTGCTGCTAATACTGCACAGTCTTAACATTTCACTTAAGTCAAAATTAGTGACAGAACCCTGCAGAGAGCATTCAGTCTCCACAATCTCTGGTCTGACAGTGATCCATGAAACTATTTAAGGCTTTTCACCAACTTTATGGTATTTAGAGAAACGTCCTTGCTTATAATACAGAAAAAGCCATTAGAATAACTAACTAAACTCAGAACACATTTGTTCCTCCCAAAAAAGACTGGATACCATGCCATAAAAGGAGATTTGACTGGTTGTGAATTTTGATTTGAGAAAATCCACATTTATGTTTATTTAACACTTTTTGTATTTATTACTTGAAAAACTTATCCAATAGCTCACATTTGTTGCAATATTTCTGCAAGTGGACTCCAGAACTCTTATGCTTCTTTTCTACCTGACCCACTTAGATACAGGTGCTCAGCCTGGCTTGTCTCCCCACTTAAAGAATTTTATCTGTCTACATGGTAACTGATAATCATTCTGTGACCAGGAAGCAGGTAAACCTTAAATTATCCTTTAAGTTTCACCTGCTTTCCAAATTACCCCTTTTGTAAGTGTTCTTCATCATCTTCCTCATATAAGCAAAATTCCTATGCTTCTGTTTCTTGTATCAGGTATAACTACAGCTTATCCTGTAATAAAGATATATCTGAAACAAGTATACTAAACATATAGTCTAGAATTTTTTAAATGTTTTCCTGGGAAGAAAGTTCATTTTAACCTTTTCCAAAAAGGCTGCAACCAATTGATTTTTTAGAACATTTTCACCACTCAGGTCTTTTATTAGTTGTCTGCATCCCGATTTATAAAACCCAGCAGTATTTCACATTCAAGTTAACAACAGTCCAGTTTGGTAAAATGGGAAAACAAAGTCTTATGTTGCAAACGTAAATGATCTCACTGACCACCAAGCATCTCCTTGGTGCTAACTGAGGTCTCTTGCCTCCTGTCCTACATCCCACCATGCCTTGAGCTTGCTCTGCGTAGCCTCCGGCCAGGACCTCACAAGGACAAAGGATGACCACGTCACTGAAGCACAGCTACTGCACACAGCAGCCACAGCTACACCTAAAACTACTTGATATTGTAAATTATAGACAGCCTCTCAGCAAACTGTCTGTACATGTCTGAATTCACTGGAAGGAGGTAACTGTGAGAAAAGAAGAATTTAAGCAGTGGAACAAAGCACCTGCCCTTCTCCGTGTAATAGCCACAAGTGCTTGTTTTGGCCCATGGTTTATTACATGCCACATGCAATGGAAGGCTACCCAGAAACAGCTCACAGAAGAGATAACGACATCCAATTCACAGCTACCAAAATATTGACTTTATTTAAACTTTTCACTTGCTGCATTTCAGTTTTCTACTCTGCTCCAGTCATTCTGCTCAAAGCTGTAATACAATGGGGAAAATTCACAACACAAATATAAACACAAATTTCCAGAAAAAACAAACAAGATACCACAGAACATCCTCTTTGTAAATTTCATTTTTCTCCCGGCTGATTTACGACCGGAGATGATAGCTCAGGGACGCCACTTGTAAGGTTTTCTGTGCTGTTTAGGTGGCCTGGAAAGGCCCAGGGATGGCCTTGAAGAGCCCGGCGCTTCAAAGGACGAGGAGAGACTTCTGATCTTGTCTCGGTCTTGGTGTTTATTAATTGTTTATCTAAAAGATTTTCTTTCAGCCCGACAGAGGTCTGCACAGCAAGTCAGCCATGGGCACAGTGCCGCAAGCCCCTGGGCGGTCACTTATCTTTATACCCGAAGTTACGTGTACAATATTTATCATTTCTCCCCAATACCTTCTACCCTTATTAACCGGTGCACTTCTAGTAATAACCAATCCCAAAGTGCCACCACCACCACAGAAGATGGAGGCCAAGAAGAAGAAGAAGAAGAACAGGACACGCCCCAATTCATTCATCTTACTTCTTTAGACCCCCCTGTACCAAAATCCTAAACTCTGTGTTTTACACTTTAACTAACTTATCCCTTCACCATTCACCCAGTGAATTCCTCCCAGTCCTCATACAGGTCTCGTCTCCTGTGTAGGATCAAAGCCCTGCCACCAGACACTTCTGGCAGCATTCCAGGACTCCCGAGCCCCCCAAGGGTGGTCTCGGCCTCTCTGCACCTCCATCCTGAGGTGCTGAGATCCCACACTCTTAACGGGGCTGACAGAAGGGTTGGTGTTATTTCTTGAAGAGTAAAATAGTAAAACTGTTTTGAGCTATCATTCAGACCCATTATTATCAGTTAACTAAATGTTAACCTACTACATCTTTTACACTAAGGCACTGACTACCAAAGCCTTCCCTGAACCAGAGAGGGCAATGATGAGAGGAACAGCAGGTAAGAGAGAGCACTCAAAATGAAGAATTCATCTCAGAGTCTCATAATCCTGTTATAATGGCTTCTGTTTGTGGGTTTTAAAGTTTTAGCAGCCTTCAACTTGTAGATTCTACAGATACACAGCATCCTAAGTTCTGAAATCAGCTAAGAACTCTTAACAGCATATTCAAATTGCCTTTGGAGGTTTGAGGATAAGATGCCAGTTTAAGAAAAAACAAAATCATGTTTGGCACAAGCAAAGAGATGCAATTTCTCCTACCTAGATAGTAAAAACAAAAATAGAAAATCTTATCTTTTTGCAAGTCAGTAACTTCTTTATTGTGTATGCAATTAGTAAAGCCATAAAAGAGGAGAAGTTAAAAAGCTTTGCAAAGTAACAGAAGCTAAGAGAGGCACAAGCCTTCCCCAATCCACTCAACACTACACATCAGTGATCAAAATCTATTAAAAAAATAAATTCACACCCCCTTTCAATTTCTCCAGAAAGCGGTTTGGTTTGTAAAATTCAGCCATGTACAGGGAAATAACAAACCACCATGTAACCCTCTTATGGAAAGGCCATAAAAAAAAATTGTCTGGAGTTTGTGTTGGCCAGGCCAATCAGTACACTTAGTCATAACTCAGTTTCACTACTTACAAAGCAAATAATTGTTTTCCCACTAATGCCACCTCCATCACTTTTTTAACAGAGAAAAAGCTGCGAAAGTACTCAGTTTGCAGCAGATCAAACTGGCTTTGTTTGACACCAAAGAAAAGCAGTTTACTGATGCAACAGTTAAGCAGTAACACAAAAACCCCCCAGTTACAGCTCACAGTCATCCACAACTAATTTCTTCAGCTGTCATGGTCCATAAACATTATTACACAATGACATTTTCAAAACCCTTAAAGCAAATCTTGTTTGTAAAGTTTCACTGTCAAAGAAAATACCTGATGCCTAATTCAGGCCCAGAAAGTGTACAGGACTATTCAAGATCTTAGACTTCACTGCCACAGAAGTGAGTTCTAAACTATATAAATTATCTTACTTTTAGCTTTAATAATGGATTTTGGTTTTAAATGCATTATGTTTTTATAAAGCTATCAGCATGACATACATTTCACAGGACTCAACTTCAAAGGGTTAAGTTACTGAATTCTTGCAATACCTACTGTAGTTTTTTATAGTAGTAAAGAAGCTATCAACAATAAGTGAGAACATATGTTTAAGACTAGGGTAAAGTTTATTCCACAAGGCAAAAATTCCCTTCAGCTTTATATAATTATTTAGAACAGCATATGTATTAAAGAAAATATTTTAACTTGCATATTCAAAGTATGTGGCATAGCATTCTGTAATTTTCTAAGCCTAAAACATCATAACCACAGCAATCTTTAATTAATTACCTAGTTCTCAAAATCCCCTCTTCCTTCCTCCCACCCAAACATATCTCCACATCACCCAGTTTTGATGCAACTTCAAGAACTGCTGCCCAAGAGGGGTATTTCAATATTAAATACTTTTACAATTAGAAATGGATCTTATCAGCTGTATTGCTGAGCATAGCAACTACTTTCAGTAAACACAACAGGGAGAAAATTCCTAAGAAAGTCTTTTAAGTTCACATCAAGTCTAAAAGCATTTTAAGTCTAAGCTTGTAAGTATCAAGCACCCTCTAGGTCTTACAACAAGTAATAAGAAAGTGCAGAAGACCACAATTGAGGCTTTGCAAAAAAACTAACAAACATGCTCCAAAACTCCCAGCTTTAATTCCAACACTACCCCAAAGCACAAATGTAATCTTAGCTGTACCATTCCACTCACATTCCAGGTAGAATGGGTTTTGTGTTTACAAAATGCGTCTTCTCAAATCTCACTACCGATGCTCAATCCTATCTATAAATACTTAATCACAAACACTTCACAAAAGGCAGCTCATCAGCAGATGAATTTTCTATAAGTTAAAGAAAAGAAAAATTACGTTACAAATAAACAAGGTATTGGAAAAGAAGCCTTAAAGAGAGATGCATTCAAAGAAACAATTTCTTAAGTGAGTCACTTTAGATCTAAAATATTTTTCAAGCATATTCATGACCAGAACATGTACAAGTCACAGGAAGATGATGCTGTACCTAAACTGTGAAACCTGAGACAATTCTCCTCAAGACTCTCTCCAAACACTCAGTTAACAGCAGACAGGATGCTTTTAAAAAAGCAAGGCACAAGCCCAGTATTAGCTGTGGCAATAAACCTTAGTGCCTTTGAGACTGACTTCCTGGTTCAGCTCCAGCAGGCACGCCTTATCACATGCAAGGATGGCAATGACAAAGTCTAAAACAAGGCTGTTTACAGCCCCTGAACAACCCAGGTTACATAAAGAGGAAAGATAAGAATTAAAGCTCTAGGAGAGGGATATATTCTTGTCATCCCAGGAGTAACAAGTTTAATTTCTAAACACTCTGGCTCTGCACAAGAAAGGAGTACTGCTGAGCACACAAGCTTCACCCAGGAGCATAAGTGTTTTCAGATGACACGGCAAACATTTACCCTTATTAAAGCCTATCTCCCTCCCATTTCATCTGCATGTGAAGTTCATTAACAAGGAAAGATTACACAAGACTAAACCACAGTTTCCATCTGCTATTAGTTATGGCTTAATTCAGTAATTTTTACTAATTTGTGTTACACAGCACAAGAGTTATGTTGTACTATAGACAGCACAAGAATGTGTTTATCACGCTGTGTTTATCTGTTTCTACAAAAACAACAATGCTATACAAAAAGATACACAGCAAGACCTTTCTTCAGAAATTTGGATGCAGAAAGACGTTATTTCCAGTCATATGCTGACTGTACCAACCCATGAAAGCAAGTTTTTTATGTCTCCTACAGAGGATAAAGATGGGGGGAGAAATAAGAACAGAGAGAACAAAAAGAATGTATTACTGCACCTGAGTGGACAGAAATCCGAAAGAAAGGATTTCTGTGGAGAAATGTCTGGGACATCTCACCTTTCTAAATTGTATAAAATAAAAGAAAAATGCTAATGTGGAATGAACAGGAAATTCCTTCACCTATAAAATATAGAATACTCACAAATCACTAAAACAATCCTACAATCTAAGAAAATTGCAAAAAACAATGCAAAGAGAATTCAAGTCCATGCAGCTGAGTTTCAGGAACAGTCCATCAGCTGAAGTTGTTTCTTTTGGACATCTGAGAGTCCTTTTTGTCCTGAAACAGCATAACACAATTTTAAACAATTTAAAACAATTTAAACAGTTTTTAGAATGTCCTTTTCTGGCCCTTCAGTGCTTCAGTGCTTCAGAGCTGCTGCCCGCTATTTTCAATATTTTTTATTTAATTTTTTTTTTTTTTTTTTTTTTAATTGAAAAGCAAAAGAGCAGCACCCGAGCAGAGCAGTGCCAGAGAAGGAAAGGCCCTGGGGGCCCTGGCCCATGCTGGACCAGGAACCCCAAAACTGGCTCACGAAGGGGGACCAGGACTGGTAGGAGAAACCAGAGTCCCCAAAAACATAAGGAGGCCACGCAGTGGGGCCAGCCCAGGAACTTTCTGAGCCCAACGGCCCAGGCCAAACCGATGAAGCAGGCTCTGCATTTCCACAGGTCTGAACCCTGCTGCCAGCACAATGGCAGCACGGGTAGTGAGACGCTTCCTTTCCCCAAAACCACTGAGGCATGCCAGCAGTGGGGAAATAGAAGCTGCCCCGAGAATCTTCATCTCGGGTCTGGGAATGTTTGTTTCCCACAGCAACACGGCACCACCCCCCGGGCTGGGGACCAGAGGCAGGGCTCTCAGGATCCACCTGCCCCCCCATGCCACTAGGACGCAGGGAGCCGCCATGGGACAGCAACGGAAACACCACCCCCCAAACCGCCACTGATCTTAAAAACCGGCAGCTGGACTGCCGCAAGAGTCAGCTGGCGGGCAGCCCCCGCTCCACTGAAGGAGAGACCCCCCCGCCGGGGCGGCTGCTGGGGCAGCTGGCCTGGGACGGCCCAGGCTCGAACAAGCCGCCGGTGACATGGCAGTCTCTGACAACGGCAAAGCCGCTGGGACGTCCGGTGGAAGCATCGGGGGGGAAGCCGGAACTGGGGAGGGAACCACGCTGATTGTAAGATCAGCCGTGGGCTGCTCCGAGAGTCCCGCGGGCTCAACACCGTTTTCTGCCGCTGACTCTGGGACTGTCTCGGCTTGAGGCGGCGGGGACGCGCAGGAACACGCCGCCGCCGCGTCCCCCGGCCCTGAAAACGGCGGCAGGCACGGCACGGGGCCGGCGCTGTCCCCGGGGTCCGCTGCGGAGGCACAGTCGCAGTCTCTGTCGCAGCGCAGACAGGCAGCAGCGGAGCTAGGAGAAGCGGCGGAGCATCGCTGTTGCTTAGCAACAAGTCAATCGCCGGAAGTGCTGTCTCTTCTGCCTTCTCCGACACAGGCTCTTGCGGGGGCGGGATCTCCTGGAGTGACGGCTCTAGCAGGGCCATGGAGGAAGCCTCAGAGACCGGTGCCGCCCCCATGTCTGAAGGCAGAGTCTGAGAGGCCGGCTGTGGCTTGAGCGGCCACTCCCATCCCCCCGGAGAGAGAGAAGGGGGGGAAGGAGAAAACTCCATCTGAGCATGCTCCAGAGCAAGAGTAAAAAAAACTTCTTCGCCCAGCGAAATTTCGCCATCCCCCACCGTGAAGCAGGGGGGGCTGGGAAGAAAAATGTCCTCCCCCACCGCGTCTTCTGCCAAGGGGGGGTAAAACGGAGCCTGGCCATAACAATTAGAAATCCATTGAAAAGACGCTGCTCTGCGTTTCAAAACTGGGAAGAGCTTTATAAATGCTGGGTAGGTAGAAGGCAACATGCGTCCCTGACTGTAGACGCATTGGATAATCGAGTCCATGCACTCCCAGACAAAAACATCTAAAGCGTACAGGACATCAGTAAAGAACCCAAAAAGCTTTGCCCATCTAAAGAATTTATAGATATCTGTTTCTGACAAAAAGCAACCGTCTTCTCTGCACCAATATTTCCAGAGGGCAATAAGTTTCTCCTCTGAAGGAGTAAAAGGAACCTCTTCCAGCAAGGCATGTGTCTGCCATACGAACAGCCACAAGCTACGAAGGGCTGGTTCATCAGGGATACAAAAGCCCACAGTACCTTTTTCAAAAGTCCAGCTTGCTCTGGCCAGCTCCACAGGTCTGCTGCTCTTTTCCATCATCTTTCCTGATGGTTTTCCAGAAGATTCTCTTTGTGGTCAGCCTTGGCTGTGAACTCTGTCCAAATCAGGATCTTCAGTTCTTCAGCTCCTGGCTTGAATCCACTTTCTGTGGTCACTTCAAAGCAACCATCAAATGCTACACATACAGGATTTTTACCCAGTGCAGCAATTTTGCTCCTCTGGTCTTATCAAATTAATTTCTGCTCTGACACGTCGGGTCACCAGATATTACTGCGCCTGAGTGGGTCGCAGCTGGTGAGAGAGAGACGGTGAATCTTGTTTCTTGACTCAGAAGGCTTGTTTTATTAAGATATTATATAATAATACATTAGGACTATACTAATAAGAATATAGAGAGAGGTTTGCAGAGCAGCTAGGCTAGCTAAGAATAGATAGCAAAGAATCTCAAACAAAGCTGTGGCCAAGGACGCAGTCCCCTGGCTTGCACTTTGTGATTGGCCCTTAATTATAAACATAGAAAATGAGCCAATCAGGAAACTTCTGTTACATTCCACAGCATCTGATAATAATTGTTTACCTTGTCTTCTGAGGCCTCTGTCCTCCAGAAGACACAGAAATCCGAAAGAAAGTATTTCTGTGGAGAAATGTCTGCGACAGAATGTTTCTTTCACAGCTTCTATAAGCTGCACACACTGTGAGCAGCACTCTGGCCTCTGCATCAATGAGAACACCCAGCATGGCACACTGACATGCCCCTAGGTTACCATACAGCTTCTCTCATTTGGGGCTGCAAGTGTTAGGCTGTCTCCATATCACAAGACCTCTACTTCCCCACCTCTGCAGTAAGGTTCTCCCCCCTCATAGGAATTGGCTCCAGATGCCCTTATTCTCATTTCCTTCCACACACTCCAAGAATATGCACCTTACAATCACTAATTTTTTCTCTGGTGCCTTTCAGATGTATTTCTACTTAATTTTAAATGGCACTTACCTGACTGTATCCCACGCAGTTTCTTTCTCTGTCTCTCCTCAATGCTACCTTTACTAACCAGAAAACTATGCTCACAAGGTCTACACTAGTCTACAACACCATTAGCAACTTTTACTCTTCTGTGATCCCGGGCTTTGCCCCATTCCATTTCCCAATACCACTTTTGCTGCTTTTCTTTGCCCCACTCCCCTTACTTGAAATGCTTCCACTTCCAGATCTCCTTCCAAGATCATCATCTGACACTGGTTCCCCTTCCCACAACTCTCCCAGACAGATTTATTTCTGTTAATATTGCATGCTGGAGAATCTCCCACAGAGAAATTTAAGCTGCTATTTATAAGCATAAAGGTCAGCTTAAAAAAAACCCAGGATTTTCCACCTTTATAAAACTGCTTCAGAAACAGCTCTGAGCTTCCCAACCAGACTTCTCTGTAATTCTAGCTTTGCTCAGCTCAGATGGACTATGCTTCTTGATGCCCAGAAAGTTTCTCAGAAGTTTCTTAGAATCATTACAGTTGGAAAAGATCTCTAAGATCATCTAGTCTGACCATTAAACAAACACTGGCCAAGTCCACCACTAAATCCCCTCTGTAAGCACCACACCTGCGTGTTTTTTGAACACTTCTAGGGATGGTGACTCCATCACTTCCCTGGGCAGACTGTTTCAATGCATGACGCATCTTTTTAATTAAGACATTTTTCCTAATATCCAATCTAAACCTCCTCTGGAGCAACCAGAGGCTGTTTCATTTTGTGCTATCACTTGGTACCTGGGAGAAGGAACCAACTCCCACCTGTCAACAACCTCCTTTCAGGTGGTTGTAAAAAGCAGTAAGGTCCTCCTGGGCCTCCTTTTCTCCAGACTAAACAACCCTCAGCCACTTCTCATGTGACAGATGCAATTCACACTTTTATCATTACTGCACGCCTCAAAAAATCAGAAAGATGGAAATTTCCTGTGGCTGTTCTATTAATGTCATGACACATTTAACAACAGCATTAATGTATCACCTCAAGAAGAAAACCCCTTAGAAGGATATAATACTGAAAGAAGGGTCTCCTTTTTACAGAAAAGCTAAAAAGTATTTTGTTTACAACTAAACACTGGTCTGTTGATCATTATTTGCATTAAAAACTTCAGTGTCATACAAGCAGCAGTTACAAATTTGTACTGCTTTCACATAACAGTCTCCCTGAAAGTGTGATTTAGAGGTTACAATCTACTCTTACCCCAAAGTTAAAACAACATTTTTTTTTCTCTCTTTTAATATAAGAACATTTTCACACCTTCCCACAGTATTTAATTTTTGCTGCACTTCACACCAAAGCCCAGTAGACTCTGTAAAAAAACCACGTACAGGAAATTACACTAAACTCAGAAATACCATATGGCTGCTGAACAAGAAAATAGCCATGATTACCAAACCAAATTCATGCCATTGATCACTTTAAAGAGAGACAGATGTAGGCTTGTTAATTACCTGAGGTGCTTCTTATGTATTTTGAAGTTTGAAAGTAATTCTATCCCTCTATCAAAGCCAATAAATCAATCATCTCTGTTAAAGGCTGAGAGAAAAAGTCAAGCATACTGTCCAAATAAATCTATGGTCAACATATGAGAAACATTACTATGAAAGCCATTCAAAAAGCCTCCTCATGTGAAAGGGTAACATTTTGAGAACTAAGTGTTTTCACATGTTGTTTTTACCTTTGTTCTTTCAAAGTCTTACTTTTCACCTCTTCTACGGCAAGATTTTTTTGGAGGCTACTAATCTGAATTCCATCTCTTTCTTCTCAAGGCCCCTTGGGACCTTCTTCTCAAGGCCCCAATTACTGTCCTTTGTTCCTGCTACAGTAATTCTCTGAGCAGTCAAAAATAGCTTCAAATGGCATGCTCCAACAGAGCCAGGAATGTGTGATGGTAGTGTATTTGGAAAGAAGGAGTGAAAAAAAAAATTGAAGAGAAAAAAACCCCATTCTCAGCAATGTTGAGACTCTGCTAAGAAAGCTTCATCCTCAAGTTGTGTCTGCCCCTGCCCTGGAGAAGGCAAATCCATTGAAGCAAAGTTTTGGCTCCCACAGACAGGAAAGCCCAGCCACTGACACTGCCCTCTCCCAGGTGCCTTGAAGGCCAACAGACATGGCTGTGGCCTTATTTATCACTTCATATAACCGGCAAACAACCTTAACTTCGCTACAGTGAGCTCAAAAGCAGGCCAAAAAAAAAAAAAAAGGAAAAAGCCAATCATTGAGTTTTATTCCCTACATATATACTGTGTCCCCCAAAAGGGGGAAAAGCCCCCCTGAGTGATGGCACAAGGTGCCTAAGGCACTCTTCCATACTTAGCACCACTCTAGTGTCAAGTCCCCACTTCAACATTCATCTGCTTCTAACCAACATACATATTTGAGCTTCTAATCTCAAAATAACTGTCCTCCAACTAGGCTATGATATTACTACCGGATATCACTCCCTTCATTCTAAAGGAGAAAACAAATCTTCCTGTGGAATCTGATTTTTCTTTCTATTTAATGACCACCAAAATATCCTACTCTACAACAATGATAAAGTTCAACCACTGTTCTGAAACAGGACATGAGTGTCAAAGGCTGTTTTGTTTCCTTACTTTAACATTTAAAGACAATTACTTAAGAAAAAAAGCCCCCACCTGGATGTTTGCTTCTTTGTGTTTCAATTTACACAAGCATTCAGCAATCAGCACAGCAGTCCCCCAGTAGTAGTTAGTTTCTGGGAGCTACTAAAAAACTGAAGAAGCACAAGTAATTTATTTTATATTCAGAAAAAAAACATAAACATGAGTAAAATAAATACAATCTGTAAATGTTTTATACATTCTAATATAGCGTGAAGGTTTGATTACAAGCTTAAATATCTGCCACAAGAGACTACAAATCACAGAATCTCCTGGGTTGGAACAGAACCACAGGAATCATCCAGTCCAACACCTGCATGGGACAGCCCCAAGAATCACACCGTGTGTCTGAGAGCATTGTCCAAACACTTGAACTCTGGCAGCCTTAGTGCCATGCCAACGTCTGAAATATTTATATTTTTCTAATGCACTTTTCCCTGGCCCCACCTTGGCTGTTTGACACTAGATCTCTTCCACGCCCATCCCTGCAGGCTGCTTGCTTCAGGCTCTTATTAATTTATTCAGTTAAGAAATCCCTCATTCCTTCCAGTCTCAATTCATGCCATCTGCTTCCTGGCACCCATTTTTGCCTGTAGCTCCACCAGTCGACACTCTTAAAGCTGAGCACTTTTATAAACTCACTGACAACACAGATGCCTTGCCCTAAATGTTTGTTACTACTTCACAGCTTATCCATGCCAGATATTCTATAACAAGCTACTTGCAAGTCTGATCAGAGAGCTTTTGTTCATTTAAATCACACACATGCTACAGACACACTTTGAGTTTCTACAGCTCTTCATCTCTTTCCTGAAAAGCTGGTTCTCATTTACATCCATGCAACGTGAACCATCAACCATACTGCAAAAATCTATTTTTCCATCTCCTCCAGAGGTTGAGAAAAAGAGATGGAGTGTCATATTGCCTTACTCACAGAAAAGTTTTTCATTAAACTTCTAGTATCCTCTCAATCTCTCCCAGGATGAGGATGTGAAGATCCAGCAGGTGAGCTGTCCCTGATGCAGCAACTAAGCCATTCCGGAAGTGGGGTACAGCGAGAGCTCCTGAACTGGCTGCAGGTGCCAACTCCACAAAAGACATCGGAACTGGCTGCTCGCACTGAATCCAGAAATTGAAGAGGCTTCCACACCTCTCTGGACAGACCTCTGCCCTAATGGTCTCTCCAACACCTCCAGCGTTTTCCACCGCCACTGGAAGCAATGAGTAACCTTATAATATCGGTTGTACGACGACAAGTCGGGAATAACCGTATCCTTATTTCCCAAGACAAAGGTGCCATATGAGCTCCCTTTCGAAACCACTGCTTGTATACCTGCTCTTGAAGCGTCTTTGCTCCTAACAAATAAAATAGGCAACTACAAGCACCTTGTGTCTGAACAAAGGACAGGACAGGAGCACGCGAAAGGCTGATCACATCTCAGCCCGTAGCGAACGAAAAAAGTTAGGTGCTTGAACACCTTTAAATAAAGGAGAAAAAAAAGGCTCCAGATCCCAGTAAAATAAATACAAAAGATTCAGAAGTGAAGGTGAAGAATTAATTCATTTTTACAAGATATTTTAAGGTAGGGCTCAGCCGACACAAGGGCACCGCCGCCCCCAACAGGGCTCTCCCCGCGGCGGGGCCGCCGCTGTCCCGCGGGCGCGGCTCCCCGGGGCGCTGCCCCTGGACCAGGGCTTCCTCTCCCGCTACACGAGCACAGGGCGGCCGCGGCCGCCGCCACCACCGCGGCCGCCACGAGCACCGCCACCACCTCCTCCTCCTCCCCCGGCGCCGCCGGCCCGACCTGGTACCTCGGCGGCGCGGAAAAACCGCCCCGCGGGGTCGACCCGCCCGCCCTGGCGGGCTCCTCTCACCTCGCGACCTGGCGGCTGCCGGCAGCGCGACCCCGGAGGCGGCGGCTGCCTGTCTTCGCGGGCCGGACGGCGGCAGGAAGCGAAAGGCGGCCGCAGCGTCCCCACCGTGGCGCAGTTACCATGGGACGGACGCCCTCTCCCGCCCCCTCCGGAAGTCGCAGCCGGCGGAGCGGAGAAGGCGTGGGGCCCGGCCCGGCTCCCGCGGGCCGCCATCTTGAGCGTGGCGTGAAGACCCGCTCCGCCTCTAGCAGCCTGCCCAGCTCCTGGGGTAGTGGCTGCGATGAATGGAGCATGTCCAAATCTCCCCAAAGAGCCACAGCCTAATAGACACACTTTTAATAATGTATCGAAACTGTCGGAAAGTCGTGTCTGGGGTTTAAAGGATTTCCCTTTACTCTTAGGCGATTACACCACAAGGGCCACAGTGACCCCTAGACAGTTTCATCCCAGGCAGTGACACAGATCAGAGTCCATGCGATGGACCACTCTTTGAAATAGGCACGGGCAGGAGACTTTTCTCCTTGTTAATGCTGCTTTTATTACAAAGGATCAGCTCGAGTGGGGAGAACCGACGGGTCCTCGCTCGTGCCGCCGCTGCTCCCAAAAGTGACTCGGGGGACGAGGAAGAGCGCAGCTTTGTCCGCTGGTCTGTGTGGGGAGCTGGGGCGTACGTCCTCACGAACTCACAGGAAATATCCTGCGTATGGTTCAACATTCGGAGTCCTCTGTCTAGCCGACATCTGTATTTAGGGTGAGGGGTAAAAAAGGGTCTTAGCGGATACTAGGTTCTGTTCCTCACGTCGAGACATCACTTTGATTAGTCAATTTTGTGTTTGCTCGTTGTTTTTAGGGGGCTTTGGCTAGGTTTGCTGAGGGGTTTCTCCCGTTCATACTGGATCCAATGTCATTTGCATGCCGATTCGATGCCCCCTCCTCTTCACCGTCTGGATGCCATCTTCCAGAAGCAGCAGGGCGACGCCCGGCTAAGGGCGCCGGCTAGCAGCTGCCCCTGCGGAACACGGCGACCTGGACCGGTCTTTGCGGAGCCCCCCCAGCGCGGCCGGGACCCGCGCCGAGGCAGGGGGGCGCCCCGCCGCTCCCGGGACGGGTCCCCGCTCCCGGGACACTCCTGGGGCACCCCCGCGGGGCTTCCCCGGCGCGGCTGGGACCGCGCTTGAGCGGGGGGCGCCCCGCCGCTCTCGGGAAGGGTCCGCACCCCTGGGGCACCACGCACGGGGCTCCCCCAGCACGGCCGGGACCCGCGCTCAGGGACGGGCGCCCCGCCGCTCCCGCGGCACCCCCGGGCTACTCCCGGCACGGGCCGAAAGGTGGGGCCGGGGCCCCGCCGCTCCTGGGCGGGCAGGCAGCGGCGGGCCGGCTCGGGGCACTACTGGTAATAAAAGGAAACTGTTAACAGGAGATTACAACATGAAATTATCAACAATAAATAGTTAGAACTCCAACTTGGCAGCAATTGGTTTAACTTGTGAACTTTGCAACTTTTAAAAATATGAACAACTTTTTACTCATAACACTCTTCATGTATAAAAGCATGTCAATATTGCACATAAAATTGCACAAACAACATTATCTATACGGATAAACCTGGTGCTGACTTCCTAGGAAAAGCTTGCTCCAGACGAGTTGTGCCAATTTGTGCATAGGCCTCAATTTTTAATTACGTGGTTGCATACTTTTCTGTCCCAAAGGGTGTCTTATTTAGTGCACAGAATGGGCTAAAACACAGATGCAGAGTTTCCTAACCTTTGAGCGCTTCCTTTTGTAGTTGGAATAAAAGTATGTCTTTGTAATTTTTAAAAACATAGTAACACATGGGATAATCTGCAGTGATCCCTTGCACATGATGAGCTGTTTCACTTTCATCCTGTCCTGAGGGTAATTGGCTCTCCAAAAACCCTTCTGAAGCATGTGAAATATCCGGGTCAGGCTGCTAGTGATTTGAGAGCTGGAGTCTGCAGCCTGAGTCAGACTCCAATCCCCTCCTTCCCTGCTAATACTCCCCCTGGGGTTCATTTGGAGTGGTTTTTATTGAGGGTTCGTTGTAATCTCCAGTTCTGACCCAGGCCTCCTCCTGAACACAACCATTGCTGTGTCTCCTCCACCAGCCCAAGGGTTTGCCTTTGGTCAGATGGGTCAGAATCAGAGTGTAAAATGTTGTTAAAATTGATGTTTTTAACACCATCAAGTTTGGGACTAGAACTGCACTCAAGGAGCGCTGTGGTGACATGGAGGGAGCATATGAATTCTGGAGGAGATTTTTCTGTGAAGCAACATGACCAAGAGAGAGAGAGAAAATTACATTTCTCCCATCTGCAAAGGACTTTGCTGTCAGCCCTGGTCACTGAATATCATGTTCTGCCACTTTGCCTCTAATTGTACCAATTTCTTCCATAGATTCTAGAAACAACTGAGTCATGCAATAAAGCTTTTGTAATTCCTATGACTCTTTCTTTCTTCCTCCCCCCTCCAAAGAATAGATTACAGGATATTAATGTAGTGATCCTCCACTGAAGTGCACGAACATCAAGAAAATTTCCACACCCCAGCTCCTATCTTTTACTGCCATCTAGTGCCCACTCATGGAAGAGATGGTGTAATTAATCGAATTTCTCCTCATCAGATCGATTTGCTATAATTAATGCATTGATAGATAGCACCAGTAGAAGGTATATTAATATAATATTTTTCTATATAAATCTAGCAGTATACAAATTCATCTTTTTCTTTTATGGCACTAAATTGTGGCATAGCTCTCTTTTACAATAATTAAATTAAAATCAATAGCACTCGCAAATCAAACATATGTAGTTATATCAGTTATTTATTTTTGGCTATGCTGTTCTCTGTAATTAATTAGACTGTTTTGTAAAATAGTGGTCTCATTAAAAACAAAGCACTGAAATAATTTATCACCTTCATTTTCAGCTCTACTGAAAAGGAGTGGCTCCCCAGATCTAAGCCAAATGGCAATTTCATTTACAAAGTAAATTTGCAAGGCTTGGAGTGACAGGTCTTTCTATCCATCTACAAAAAGAAACAAGGTGATTTTTGAGGAAGAGACAAAAGATGAAAGGTTATCCAGAGATCAACTAACTTCAGGTTTATGTATTTTATCCCTTCATGCCTTTCTTTACAGTGATGGCTAGTTATTATTCTCATCATCAGTGAAATAGTTCTTAACCTTAAAACACCCTTGTCTGTCTTTTACTGTAACACATATACTTGAGAGATGCACATGACAGAGTTATGTCACCTCCCCATAATACTGCAGAGAAATCACTTAATGGCCAGTACAGATAATCCCCCCTTGAAGATCTCAGATTCTAAATTAAGATGCTAATTGTGGGTAGCAAATACAACAATGTCTGCGTGTGTCATTGGCCCGAACGGCCCTGGAGAGTGGGCTGTCGAGCTGTACCTCAGAACCAGGTCGCCTGCCTTGGTATAGAAGGCAACATTACAAAAGGAACATGAATATGGAATTCTATACAATTGTGCATATTCAGATCCTTGTTTATATGTAACAAATCTTACCTTTCCTTCCTGGCCATGAAAGAACTGGAAAGTCACTATTTTCTGAATTGGTTCTGCTAAAGAGGAAACAAAACAAGGTGCTGCTTTCATTCTAGTAAAAATCTATTTTAATTAGAGCAATTTCAGATCACAATTCTGACAGCTGTGTTTATCACACTTTCTTCAAAGGATAGAAATTAGCATTGACTGACATTAGCATCAAAGCTTATTTATTCACCCACATCCTAGCAGCCCTCCTGAGTTTGTCTGTTTAGCACTTTAATAACACCACAGTAAATAAGATTTCATTTCAGAGAGTGTGTGGTTTTTGTCAAAGCATTTATTGCAGCTTGTTGGAATGCTATGTTAGAGCCCCTCGTTGCAAGTTTGAGCACTTTGATTATTGCACATCAAATATCCAGTTTGATGAGCACTGGGTATTCTCCAGAAAAAGCATTTTAATTGGTTAGCAAGGACATAGCCTGGGATCCAGAATTTCTTTTTCTTTCTTTTTTGTCAACGACTAGAAAATATCTGCCTCTCAGCAGTAGCCAGAGACAATCTGTCAATCCTTAAACTGCAGAAGGCTGCCCAAGTCTGCCAAAAGCTTGGACGGGGTAGATATGACCCAGACAGAAATTGATCACCACAGGCCTCCTCTGTTATGCTTTGCTTACCTATGAAATCAAGCTAAAGACAAACACAGCTCTGTGAGCAAAGGGGCAGTGTGGGCATTTTCTGCCTTGCAGTGAAACATCAAAACTAATGAGGGAAATAGCTGTTCTTTCCCAAGGTTTATCATGTACAGTCAGGACAGTAGCCTCCCCTAGACAGTGCTAGCAGCCTTAGCTGAAACAAAAAATCAGAGCTCTCACTGAAAGATGTCATTCAGAACATTAACAAGGAACAGCATAGCTGTAAAAGTTCTCTCTCCAGTGGGCATATGATTCTAAAGAGAAGTGGAATTAAAAGAAAAAAAAAAAAGCAAAAACAAAACAAAACAACAACAACAAAAAAAACCCCACCAAAAACCACAAAAAAATTTAAAAGAAACCCCACAGAGAATAACTAGAATAACTAATGGGAATAAATTCCACTGCTTTGACCACAGAAATTCCTTTGCAAATCCTGGGACTTAATGTGCAACAGAATTATCATAAGACAGTGGTTCTGTATCATGGAAATAATTTCAGTTTTGGTATTTCACCCAGCAATGCAGCCAGGCCTGTGAAGTATGCTATCTTAGCTGGAGCACTTATTGAGTCTGACCACTGGTTTATACAGTAGGAGCCAAAAAGTGACAAATTCAACTCTACAATTCTGAAATTAAGAAAAAGTAGAAACACCAGGGAAATGAGACACTCAGCAGATAGTTGGTGAGAGAGATGAAAAATGAACAACTTTCAATCACTCACAGCACATGTTATGCAGAAAAAGAATGAGCTCTCAGTTTTGCTTTGGAGGTTGTGTCACTTTCAATCTTTCCTGTTAGACTCAAGCGTGGCTTAAGGTGGTGATTTGCATGTGGATGAATGAAATGTCTGCTTTCAGTGATTGTATTTCTGTCTTGGTTTTCCCTAGCTGAGAGAGAAAACAGCTTTTTGGAGGATATACTGCCCTTCTAAATACCCCCATGCTGTATACCATTACACTCAGACTGACATTTTCTTTTCAAAAAAAAGGAGGGAAAAGGAAAAAGTAGGGGAGGCAACTGATTTGCATTTTCAACTGACAGCCCAGTGGCTGGAAAATTTTGTTTATACTGTTTAGCTAGCCAGAAACCACACAGGCCCATGCCAAATTTTGGGCATGCTTTTTCTCAACTACCATGAAAATGTCTGGCAAAAGCATAATTTAAATATCCCTTCAAAACATGTCCAGAAAACTTGTCTTGCATAGTACTTTAAATAATCCAGTGGTTCCCCTCACTTTCTTCAGGCACACCAGTAAACAAAAATGTGTAACCAAGAGTAGTTTAGGACAATATTAAGTATCTCATAGGAGATTACTGCAGCAGCATATCAACTAGAATAAAAGTATTCTTCTTTTATTAGATTAGTTGATCTATAAAGTAAATCTACCTTCTTTATGAATACTGAACCAACACTTTATTCTGCAACAAAAATATGGAACCTGGAGTGTAAGAATTAAGAAAATCACTATTCTTAATGTTCAACTACTTGCTTTGCTGAATATAGGTAAATTTTACATGTTTCCAGTTGGCCAAAGCTCTTTCTGTTTCCACTCGGTTACTTTGAGGAGTGAGGGAAAAAAAATCTACATTTGCCCAGACTGAAAGAGGCAGGCTGGTTTAGGGACATCAGGATTTTGAATTCCTTTGTAATGGCCCAAGCAGGAAGCTTCCCATGTTCAGAAGTCATCAGCTAATGACAGTTCCAAGACCCATGCATCAGAAAACAAGAGCTTCAGTTAATGGGAATCAGATGACAAGCTCCAGCAATCCCTCTAGATTAAATAAAGCAATAGATGCCACTGTCATGTTCTTCCTCACAAAACTCCCTTTCTCTTCCAT
Source organism: Ammospiza nelsoni (assembly GCF_027579445.1). Classification (NCBI taxonomy): domain Eukaryota; kingdom Metazoa; phylum Chordata; class Aves; order Passeriformes; family Passerellidae; genus Ammospiza; species Ammospiza nelsoni. Next base: position 18,717,084 of record NC_080635.1, read on the forward strand.
GATTATGGTTTTTTCTGTACTTCACATTAAATCTTGCTGGCTGGGCAAAGGGAGGGGATGTGTTGTGCCACAAGTAACTAAGAATTCACTCTTAGCCTATTAATTTACTTTAATCAGACATATATTGGAACAGCAGCAATCAGTGTTTAGTTGTTGAGACACTTCTTGGGTCATATTCTGAAACTTCACTCATATTTGCAAAAGCACGTTGTGAGAAAAACATTGTATTCTTTATTGTTCTTCAACACTCTGTACCCCAAGGTGTCTTTTGTCACTCAAAAACTCCATGTCATTTCTGTCAGAGCTTTCTCCACTATCTCCATGTTCCTGAAGATAAACCAGCAAAACATTTATTAAATAAAGGGTAACTAATGTAGGTGTCTTCTGTTAGGAACATTTTAAAAATTATAATTGTCCCAGTGCTTCCACTTACCTTGCACTGAGACTCCATCACATAAGGCTGATTTATGTCTGTAGCTTACATGGTGAATAGTGACAAGACATTTGCAGTATCAGAAGCCACAAAACACTGTAAAAATAAATCTTGAAAGGTAATAGTGTGGAAACACCATCAGCAAATCTGCTGTTACATTTTAGAAATGAACCAGTTTTGCTTTAGCAGCAAAGAGCTGCAAGAAGCTGTATTAGAGCAGGGAGGGTGAGCTGCAATCACCTCCGGCTCATGTTTCAAGAGCCCGAACTCCTGTGCTAGCCTTTTCCTCTCAAGTTACTCTGTCCACTAAGCAAGCCTGCTGTTAAATAGGCTTATGTATCAAAGGTTCAAATTTAAGTCTTGTTAAACAGAAATAAGATCAGAATTTTATGGACAAGAATCAAGCTCAGGGGAAAGATCTCAGATTATGCTGCCAGAGCTGAGGTCCTGTTCTAAAATTCAGTTGTATCACACCTAAAACTTGGAAAACTACACTGCCGGTTTTAGATATCGCTTTTCCAAAGCAGACATTCACTTTAAAGCACAAATTGGCACAAGCCGACACTTCAAGCTTTCGGGGAAGTTGTGTTTGTTGCACCTAAATTGCAAGAGCCCATGTGTGATTCTTCTCTAAAGTTAAACTGGCTAACTTGAACTTCAAATACAGATTCAGACAGTTTCAAGTTTCCACAACTTTTGGGACCCCTTCATTGATAGGTAATGAAAACTTAATTTAAATTTACAAAGTCCATAATCTGCTATCTTCACATTTAAAAAGAAAAAAAAATCCCATCTTTTCTGTAGAATTTTATTGCTAGAAAAACTCTACACATTTCATGCATCCTTAGTTACAAAATTTCACTCAGCTGATCATCCATGAGGTGTTTCCTCAAGAAGTCCTGGGACTTACTTTGGATCATCTATATGTCCTGTACACCACCATTGCTGCAACCATCAGTAACCAGTCTAGCAGCATAACAGAGCAGGGCAGGTTGTTTTCTTACTGGCAGGAATAAGTAAAGGATAATTGGAGTTACCTTACATTATCCCAACAGCAAACACCACTAATAGAACCAGGAGTGTTGCACCAGAAGCACACACTTTAGGGACTTTCAGAGAACTGGTGACAAGAAAAATGTTTAGAGATTAAAAAGGTTTTGGGAAGAGTTTTGTGTCATCTGCATTCCCAAAGGTCCTTTATGGTTAGAAAAAGTTAATCCTGTACAGTGTCATGAAGTTAGTGACCCATCAAAAAACTTTCACCTAACTCTTGGATCAGGCTGAATTTGGGATATTACCTATTGCAAAGGTGCACATAAAGGCTCAACTATTTTCTGTTCCATGTGGCTTTGTAGTATGTCCAAGGACCCTCAAGTGCTCTTCTCTGCACAGCCAGTGTGGTTGTCCTCATTAGCTTTCTCTCCATACCACGTCCAGATTTTTGCCATGGCTGTTGCTGAGGAATGGCACCCCTGCCTCTTCCTGAGCACCATCCTACTGAGAAATCTTGTGGCTTTGTGTCCCTCTCCCCCAGCACACACTTGGGCAGGTACCTCCAACAGCAGAGTGTACAGGAGCCCCAGGAAGGCCTTATTTGCAATGCAAGGTTAGAACACACCGGGTTTAACTTCACATTCCAGTGTTGTTCATGGAAAGTGGAAATGAGGGGAATAGACCAACATTTACTTATGGCAATCTTGTATCTCACAGGGTGATAGATTTTCATGGTTATATTGAAATTACTCTCCTACAGCCACATTGATTGCCACAGAATAATTTCTTATTTGTATTCCTGTAATCAGGCCAGGAAGAATCAAATGTTCCATTTAAACAATTTTTTTTCCAGTCAGTGGTAAATTTTTCATGCTCTTCTAGGTCTGAGTTCTGGACTAACTGTAAATGAGTAAAATATAATTGTGAGGGAAGAGACAAGAAAAATAACTGCTTTCTTTATATCAACTCATTTGCATTAAAATCAGTTGTGGCTGATTTTAATGCAAATGAGTTGATGTAAAGAAAGCAGATACTTTTTTGCAACATGCAGGAGGAGCTTTTTCAGGCCAGGTACCTCAGCAGTTCTGTGCATACTCAGCACTGGTTTCAAAACTTTTCATTGGCATTCCAGAATCTGTTAAATTTATCTCATTTTATTAGTATTTATTTAACAATTTGCAAAATCAATTGTTCCTGCACTCTAACTATGCATTATTTACCTTATCCAAAAGAAAAGCTGGGCACACGACATCCTAGGGAAGGTTTCCTCCTATAGCACCATTTAAAACTGCAGCCCCAGTGCAGGTTTCAATCTAATGCACTATTTTTCCTTGAAACCTGCCTGCACATACATCCCAACTCTGTGTGGCAGTGAGGAGCAGTCTGAAGGCTATTGCTGTAGCTATGGAATATCAATATCATGGCAGTTTAACTAAATTAAAACAAAACAAAACCAAACAAACAAAAAAACCAACCAAACAAACAAAAACACAAGAGGGACAAAAAACCTTGAAACCCAAGAATAATAACAAACTGATGCCCAGCCAGTTTCTGAGCCAAGGGAGTCCCTGCCAACCTCCATCCCCATGGTTTGATTGCTGAGCATGGATTTCCATGCTGTGGGAAATTCCTCTGGTCACTGGGGGTCAGTTGCTCCGCTGTGTCCCCTCACAGCCTCCTGTGCGCCCTGTGCACCCCCAGCTCACTGGGGCATGCTGGCAGGGCAGTGTGCAGAGGAGAGAAGACTTTGGTTCACATTTCCAGCTGCCCAAGGCCTCATTGTCCATCTCATGGCCTTTTCCCCAAAGCCATGAGCAGGCAGCTGATGGACACAGCTTTGGCCAGCAGTGGCTGTGTCTCGGGGCTGGCTGGAACAGGCTCTGGCCAAAATGAGGGTAGCTGCTGCTCACAGAAGATGCCTTCCCACTTCAAATCCTTGCCACAAAAACCCAGCCCACGACCCCGGAGAAACCCCACAGAGATGTAGAGAGTTTCTTCTTCCCAAAGGGCAGATGTCCTGGAGAGGCTGTCAGGCCCTGGGACAGAGCAGCTGGCTGGGACACAGGGCAAGAGATCTTCTCTGTCTGTCCGTGCTCCTGCTCCATGGCCTTGGCAATGAGCTCAGTGGAGAGGTAGCTGTTCTCCTAGTCACAAGCATGCACAGGCTCCTGGGTGCCCCCCTGTCGTAATTACAGAGATGTTCCATGTGAAATAATGTAGAAGGTGTAACTTGTGACACCTCTTCCCATTTTAAAACTGCAGTGCTTTCTTGAGTGCACACTGTCTCTGCTGGGCAGCTATGTGGAAAAACTGCAGGAAAACATGAGGTCTTCTGCCCCTTGGTGGCCATCACTCCAGCAGGGTCCTGTGGGAATTTTTTATCCATTCGAGAGGGCTCTGTTGGTGCTGTTATGCACGTTTTGACAATGTTTGGGGACAAAGTATTAACTAAGTTGTGCTGGCAGAAACTGAGGAAGCACATCCAGCAGATGATAGGGTTCAGGTGTCACAGAGGACAAGGTCCCTGACCCTGAGATTTGAGAGCAACTCAACAAAGCAAGGGCAGCCTTACATTCCAGAGGCCATCAACATGGAGATTGCAAACGAGTCCTTCTTTGGGAAAGCCAGACAGAAAGATTGGAGGCATGAAACAAAATTGTTAAAGACCACCACTTGGCTCTGAGAGACAGCTGGCACTCCTGGAGACAGCAGCAGATGCATGTCTGGTTCAGACAGGGAACACTGAGCCTGCTGTGCTAGAGAGGCTTCATCCAGAATATCAGAGAAGTTATTCCCAAATAACGCCCTTGACATAGTATAACAGAACATCCCACAATGTCACACATCTTGGCAAGTATTGGGATTTTGAACAGCCATAAGAAAGTCTGCCTAATTACTTTCTTTTTTTCTAAACAAGAATTTGGAAAGCCCATCTCCTCTCTTCCTGCCTCAGGACTTCACATGCTTCATTGTAGCTACTACTTCCATAGACATCCAATTAATGGATCTTCCTTATTTAAGTCTTTCTATAAGCCAGGATTAAGTATTCTCTATAATAACAAAGTTGCATTAAATTGCAGAAAGTAATAATCAAGACAGAGCCTCTTTCTTGCTACTCTATGTAAAATTTTAAATAATGAAATAAACATGATCTTTGAAGATTGTTTATTTTAAATGGCATTCTGAAACTCATGGCTATATACAAATTTTCCAACTATGAAACTTAAGATTGCATGGTGACTGTCTTCACAAAGTAAGGCTGCTCAGTCAGTGATCTCAGAGCTGATTCCATTGAAGTGGGATTACTCAGAACACAGGATGGCTTCTGGAAGCTTGTAATCCATGAAGACATCAACACCAAACGAGGGAGACCTTCCATACATAAAAAGCGGATCAAGGATGCCCTGGGTTGCCACAGGACCTTTGCTGAATTTGAGAGCATCACCAGCAGGGAAAGGCCTGAGACAAGCCAAGGGTCACTGTGGAAAGGCCTCTACACTGCACTCACAACTTGGAGACAGGTACATACTCCAGAGGCTTTTCCATGCCAGTCTTACTCACTGTGCTTTATTCCTCCCTCAACTGGGCCAGTGACAGGAAAAAAGAACACAGAAAAAGGAAAAGAAAAACCAGCTTATGCTACTATGGTAACTTAAGAGAGATCTTTAGAGACAGAATCTTTTTTGGGATAATCAACAGGCATGAACAGGATTTATGTTAATGCTGAAACATCAGTTCAGATACCAGACGCAGGGGTGGGCTGAAATGTTTCACCTCGCAGCCAACAGACAGAAATTCACCTCCTGGAATTACCATGGAAGACAGATGAGCTACTGCTTCCTCTCATGCTCCCCAATACTAAAGGCAGAGATATGCTTCATGAGTTTGAAGCACACACAGACAATTAAAAATACATTTTAGTAATGTTTCACATTAAAACCTTACCCATAGCACAGTACTAAAATGTGCAACAAAATGACAGGAATATTTACAAGCATATTGTATTGTACCAAATTTACAAGACAAGAAAATTTTAAAGTGCAAAGTTGTCTCTATTCTACTATTCTATTCCACACAGACAGAGGGATCCATTTTCCTGCTCGTTGTACAAATGACTACCATTGTCACAGACACAGCACGGCTCCATGCTGAACATCCAAGCGACTAAACACCATCCCTAGGCTGACAGGCAAAACTCCTCTACCAAATCCAGTGAGAGGCAGACATTAGCATCCAAGGGCCAGGTTTAGTCCCTCAGCTGTGTGTCACATATGCTGGATGGAAAGTAACTACTGAAAACTCAGGAACATGAAACATGGAGAAAGTATATTTAAATACATGGAGGAAGGTATTTAAGTGGAAATCCTACAAAAAGCTTGATGGTTTGGTTTACAGTAGATTAAAGACAATCACTGCTTTCCTTAAAGCACAAAACAGAGGGCCCAGCACTCCGTGTTTTATTCAGCTGCAGTTCTGTCCTGCTTCAGATGGGGCACAAATTTTTAAAGATTATTTACACTAACAAGATTTGCAGGCTTAGCCATGACAGCCTCTAAAACCAGAGAGAGGCCACAAAAACAGGCTATTGCAGCATGAGAATATTAAAAAGTCACCATTCAAAATACTTCACTCTTAAAAATTACTAGAGAGAGCTATAAGAGAAGGAACATTCCAGATTAACTCAAACTCCCAGTTCATTTACTCATATTCTTAAGCATATTGGACAGTTAATCTACATCTTATTTACAGTAATTCCTGCTACTACCCAAGAAAACCGGAAGAGAAAGCTGCTCATTGCCTCACAGCTCTACTTTGCAAACTAAACAGTCTCCGGGTTCTTATTTTTTGGCAAAACCATCCAATGTTTGCCACAGGATTTCAGCTACAAGTAAACAAAGTTTGTCTTGAAAAGCAACACATGTTAAGTGAATTAATTTGTTCCATTATTCTATTTTTAAACTACTACATCATATTTACTGAAACAGCTATGGCACAAGAGGCTACACAGCTAGGCTTAAGTAATGTCATCATCTGACAGTTCACTTGGTTATGCCCCAAACTATTTACAGTGAACTTGATTCAGACAAACAGCTCGGTTTGATAAAGCAGGCAAAGAATTCCAAGTCCATAAAATAATCTTCCTACCAAGATGTTTAGGAATGATTTAGTCATGATTTGTTAATTTGATTGTAAGATATTCCTCTAAAGGAACCCACCCATGGGTAAAAGCTGCGTTGGAAATGAGTCCCAGGACCTACAAGTGCATTAGCAAATGAGGGTAAAACTGCACCACAGTTTGTAGCAGTGGAAGGGAAAATAAGGGGAGGAGGGAAAGCAGGATCTAGTCTGCACAGAAGGAAAACTACCTCAGTTGAGATGTGTATATATCGACAAAGAATTCTGAAAAACAACAAGTAGCTAAAAAAATTGTGATTATGAAACTGAGTTAACTATCTTGATCCTTAAAGGGGGCAGGCTGAACAAATGTTGATGACTACAGCTGGAATACAGTTATAGAATTAAAATTTATATAAGAAAACTAACTCCACACTCTACTCTGGCAAAACCTAAGCTGGTATTTTAACAATGCAAAAAGTCTAATGAGTCAGCTGATCAAGTTAGGAACAGATTTGAGTAACTCTTCATGAAACATACACCAGGTCCCCATGCAGCACCAGAAGAAATGGAGCCATTTCAGGTATGTATTCTTCTTGAAACTCATTATCCTCTAGGCCCCTGCAGAACAGTAGCTTCTTCCAAAGAAATTCAGCTCACTTTACACTTAGTTTTATGTGCAGAACTGACAGAAAGAAAAATCATCATGGGAAGCAAGGAGGTTTGCATTTGATCAACCCATAATAGCCAGCATTAAAAGACTCTTTGCCTTTTGCATCAACAAATTTTGTAATTTGGTCCAGTATCTCAGGAAGAGTCTTGAGTTCCCTATTAACCTCCTTGGCAGCTTTTGTTCCACAAGCCTTCAAGGAGTTGCACACTTGCTCTCTAAGCTAATTGTCTCCAAGCCCCATTAAGGATTTTAGAAGCATTGAATCACAGCATGGTGTAAGGTGAACAAAGAGTACAAAGTGAGCAATGTGTTTACAGTTTACATCACGGTAAGTGCATTGGCCATCATGTTTGCTGGAAGGGTGAACATTGTCGGGCTGCTCAGTTTCTTTCTCAGGCCAAGAGAAGCGCAGCAACTGGTACCCAGGAATTGCAAGGCTCTAACTTCAACACATGCATCATATACCTTTGCATTTGCAACGAATCAGAAAGATGTTTTCGTTGTCAAGGGTGCTTGGCAGTGCTCAGCACTAAAGAATGCTGTCACATTTTCCACAGCAGGCAGAAATGGAAGCAAGTTCTACAAAATCCTTTCTTTCTCAGCCTTGACTGTGCTTAGCTTCTCACAAGTTTTCTTCAGAAAGAGCTGATTTTAGTGCAATACTGCAAAACCTGAGAAGCAGCACTGTTTATACAGGGCATAAAGGAAATCTAGAGCTTGGCTTCCCAGCTGTGCCATCATGTCTTCAGCTCATCTTTCCTCCCTATTCTCCTGACAGCTTCTTATAGACACCACTTGG